>NC_057803.1:83400000-83594477 GCF_018294505.1 Triticum aestivum | reverse complement strand
GGTGCGGGGGGTGCTCGGCGGCGAGGGGGATCTGGCGAGGGGGGATAGCGATCGAGATGGAAGGGGATCGAGATCGAGTGTCCTCATGAATATTCAATATTTTTTCATATTGAATATGAAAAAATATCATCAAATTTGAAAAATTATTCATGAATTCAAAAAGTGCCCATGAATTAAATTTCAAAATATTCATGAGTTCAAAAAATATTAACAAATTCAATACTTTTTGTGAATTAGAAATTCAATACCATAATAAACATAAATAAATATTCATGTGGACACTAGAACAGAAGAAATATCATTTCAATATGTCGAAATACAATCGAGAAATGAAGGCTACAATTTAAATACAATCGATCTTAGCTAGCTATCTGTTCACAATCTTCTTGCTCTTATTTTTCGTAAATGGAGTTCTTCTCTTGAACGGACGTCCTTTAGGTAGGGTGGCCCTGCTTCTTCTTGTGGTGTATGCTGGTACTTCATCGTCGTCGTCATGTTCCATCTTCGGGTCGCCATACTTGTCGAAGTCTTGCTCATTGGCGACTCCATCCATTCCGATGATCTTCCTTTTGCCTCTCCTCACGACAACACGACTGGGCTTTGACGGGTCGGTGATGAAGAAGCATTGGTCCACTTGGGAAGCCAGTACCCATGGCTCATTTTTTGCGGTGACGTTTGCGCCCGCGGTCTTGGATTTGGCTTCGGGTATAACCATGGTGGTGAAATACCGGTCTTCTTTTATGACACTCTTGTCCCATCTGACACGGAACATCAGGACCTTCTCTCCAATGTAGCTCAGCTCCCAGATCTCCTCGATCCTTCCGTAGTATCTGTCCTTGTCGTTACCGGTGTAGGATTCCATCGTTACCCTGGAGTTCTGATAACCATCGCTCTTCATGTCCTTTCCCTCGGTGTAGAATGTGTAGCCATTGATATCATACGCCTCATACGTCATCAGGTTGTGCTCGGCACCCTGTGACAAGGAGAATATGAGTTGTTCTTCCGCGGAAGAATCCTCATGTAAAGGGTACGACAGAAGCTTCTGCTTGAACCAACGCGTGAAACATGAGTTGTGCTCTTTGATTATATCTCCGTCCGTCCTCTGTTGGCCTCGGTCATTGTACGTCTTCTCAATAAAGGTTGTGTGCTCTACCGCCCAAGGATCGACCACGTCTATGAGTTGTAGCGCGACTAGGTTTGCTCTTTCAAAGTTGGCGAGTCGACCCTCGAAGTCGACATGCATTTCGCGGCGACCCTCATGGTGACCCCATCCAGCGAGCCTGCCGAGGTGCCTATTGACGGGCAGACCAACGGGGTTCTCGATGCCTAGATAATTCATGCAGTAGGAGATGCACTCTTCGGTCAGAAAGCCCCTGGCCATGCTTCCCTCTGGACGTGACATGTTGCGAACGTATCCTTTGATGACACCATCCATCCTTTCGAACGACATCATGATGTGCAGGAACGTCGGCCCGAGTTGGATGATATCCTCCACGATATGGACCAGCAGATGCACCATAACGTCGAAGAATGCGGGCAGGAAGTACATCTCAAGCTCGTATAGTATCACCATGATCTCTTCCTGTAGCCTTCTGAGTTGCCTCACGCCAACCGACTTCCGAGAGATGACGTCGAAAAGTTGCATAGGCCAAATAGCGTTTCACGGACGTGCGCGTCCATGATCCCACAGATTGCAGCTGGAAGTATCTGCGTCATTAGCACGTGACAGTCGTGAGACTTCATCCCGCTGAACTTCTGCTTCGCTGAGTCTAGGTATCTGCTTATCTTCCCCGTGTAACCGTAAGGAAGTTTTACTCCTACGAGGCAGGTGAAAAACTGATTGATCTCCTCCTTACTTAGAGTGAAGCACGCGGGAGGGAAGTCATTTCTGGTCTTCTTGGCCTTTTTTCCTTTGCGACGACTTTCCGTGTCCTGCTTCGCCTCATCATCATCATCATTAGCGTGAAGCTCCTCCCTGATGCCCATTGATTTCAAGTCTGCCCTTGCTTTCAGCCCATCTTTGGTCCTCTCTGGCATGTTGAGCAGGGTACCAAGCAGATTCTCGCACAAGTTCTTCATGATATGCATGACATCAAGGCTGTGAGGCACACGGTGGATCTTCCAGTACGGCAAGTCCCAGAAAATAGACCTCGTTTTCCATACCTTCAGCAGTGGCTCTGGCGCCTTTCGCTTCTTTCCCGGCTCTGGCGCCTTTTGCTTCTTTCCCGGCAGTGGGCAATCTTTCCAATTTTTCAATAGCTCGTCTATTTCCTCGCCGCTCCTCGTACGCGGGCGTCTTCGGGGTTCGGTTTCACCATCGAACAGATCCTTGCGTTTTATCCATGGGTCATCGTCGCGAAGCCACCTTCGATGTCCCATGAACACGGTTTTCGAAGACCTGGGATCTCTATCTAGCTGGCGATACGTTGTGTCATCCATGCACCTGACACATCCAGAAAATCCGTGGACCACCTGCCCCGCGACATATCCGTAACCGAGATAGTCATGCACCGTCGTGAGCAGTGCGGCTCTCATAGGGAAATATTCTTTCTCTGTGACGTCCCACGTATTGGCTGGCGTTTTCCACAACATGTCTAGCTCCTCTTTCAGCGGCCCTAGATACAGATTGATGCCATTCCCTGGTTGTTTTGGCCCTTCAATTAGTATACTACTACCTCTTCATGCACAACCAGGGGGAGGGTTGTACATCCACACAAATACAGGCCAGGTGCTATGTGCGCTTCTCTGGCTGCCAAACGGATTAACTCCATCGGTGCTCGTGCCCATCACGATGTTCCTTGGATCGTTCCCAAATTCTGGGTGTTTGAAGTTCAACGCTTGCCACTGGCTCCCATCCTTAGGGTGACTTAGCATCTTGTATTTTTTATTTATCTCCGGATCATTTGCGTCATCTTCTCGCTTCTTCTCCTCCCTATCCGCGTGCCAACGCAGGAGCTTTCCTACCTTAGGGTCCGTGAAATACCGCTACAGACGAGGAGTGATCGGAAAGTACCACACCACTTTTCGAGGAGCTTTCTTCCTCTTCTTGTATCGAGTGACGCCGCACACCGGACATATGGTAGACTCCGCGTGCTCATCCAAATAAATGATGCAATTGTTCATGCACACATGGTATTTTACGTGCGGTAAATCCAGAGGACACACGATTTTCTTCGCCTCCTCGAAACTGGTCGGGCACTTGTTCCCCTTGGGAAGACGTTCGTGCTAGAATGACCTGTTCTCGTCGAAGCATGCGCCGGTCATTTTGTGTTTTACCTTTAGCTCCAGAGCCATGAGCGTTACTTTCAGGCGGGTATCCTCGGGCTTGCATCCTTCATACAATGGAGTAACTGCATCTATCTCAAGTTTATCCAGCTTGGCTTTCTCTCGAGCGGCAGCTCTTGCATTATCCATCTGCTTGAGAAGCAACTCTTGAATATGAGGGTCCTGCACCCAGCCCATCGATGGTCCATAGTCGTCTGCTCCGGCATCTTCATCTTCATGATCATGCCCTTCGTCTTAATCTTCCTTATCATCATGTCCGGCATCTTCTACATGATGACTGTGTACAGCATCACCGTCGTGATCATGTCCTGGAGATTCTTCGTCTTCTCGCCCGCCCTCGCCGCGGTGGTTGTCTTGCTGCCCTTCCTCATTTCTTGCCCGGCCCCCATGGACGACTTCATAGTCATCTTCATCACCTTGCCACCGATAGCCATCCATGGAACCACGTAAGAGCAGGTGGTCCTGCACCTACCCGGAATCCGGGTCCGCAATAAGGCTCTTCATCTTGCATCTTCAACACAGACATCTTATCTCCGTCTTGTTCTTTTGAAGCATCTCGGCCTTCGCGGAGCTCAAAAACCTATTCACGATGCCTTCGGTCATCGTGCGGACCATGGTTGCCTGCGGGGTAGAGCAAAATGATATTTTAGAGTCAAGAAAATTTTTGGCATGACTTTCCCTAAAAATAGGACCAAAAAGAATGCATAGTGCCAAAATTCTCGCCGAAACGGAAATGAATCAACATTCTGACAAAATATTGGCAACTATCGCATTTCAAATACCGGTACCTGCAAACACAAACATATATGCAACACCACAAACATACATAGATCTAGCAAGTCCATAAAAAGTGCATGTGCACGTTGTTGGAGGGAGAAAAAAGTAGATCTACAGCATAAAGAAAGCTTTCCCCTTACTTACCTATCAAAAAAAAGGTAATTTAACCACTTAATTTGGATGAATCTATGGTGCAAATGAGGTGAGGAGGAGGAGGCAGCTGAGACAAGCTTGGAGGAGGAGGTGGAGAGAATGAAGTGGGGAAAGTGAGTGTGTAGGTGGTTGTCCAAAATATCTAGCTGGTCCCAGGTTACTAATGGCGCACCACTAGCTGGTGCGTGATTAGTAACCAGGGTTACTAATGGCGCATTTGTAGGTGGTGCGCCATTAGTAGTTTTGCAAAAAATGATAGTAGTGGCGCACGGGGTGAGTGGTGCGCCATTACTAGTTAAAACTAGTAATGGCGCACTGTGCCCTGGTGCGCCATTAGTATTTTTGGAAAAATAAAAAAAAATATTAGTAGTGGCGCACCATGGGCGTTGTCGTGGAATTTTCACGGCAGATGTCCTAGTGTGAGGACTTAGTCGTGAGGCCAATGCATCTATGCGGTAGCTTGAAGGGGTTGATCGGAATCGAGAGACGCAACACGCAAGACAAAGATTTAGACAGCTTCGGGCCCCGGGAAATATCATCCGGAATAACCCTACATGTTGTTTGTGGCTAGGTCTCATTATGCTCATGAGGGAGTCGCCATAAACCGGCTCTCCTCTAGTTATGTCTAGCCCTAGAGATTGTTTCTTGTTGCTTGTCCCTCTTTGGGGAGCCCTGCCCCTCCTTATATATGCTGAAGAGGCGGGTTACATGTAGAGTCCAACTCGGACTTAAGACTTAACTATTCTAACTTATCTTCATCGGCTTCTTAACATCTTGGGCTTCATAACGTCTTGTGCTTCATAACCCCTTGCAACCCAGTTATCACTGTTTGCCGGGTTTACATTGGCTGCCGGTTTAACATTGTCTGCCAGTTTAACAATGTCTATCGGTTTAACATTGTCTGCCAGTTTAACATTGTCCGCCGGTTTAACATGGTCTGACTGAACTCCTGCCGGTTTACCGTCTGTCATAGCCATCTGTCTTAACTGTCTGTCTTAACTATCCGCCGGTTTAACATTCGCCGGTTTACCAAGTCGCAGCCGGTTTACAACTCCGGCGGGGTCATACCGCGGGGTATATCCCCGACATTAGCCCCCAGTTTAATTTGGATTTATCCATGTTAAACTGATCCCGATCCTCTTTAAATCCTTGTCCTTTCCTTCCAGAAAATCTGGGTCAATAGGCCAGCTTCATAATCAATTTGCTGACATTGGTTTATCACAGAAAAATATTGTGAAGAATAACTTCTTTGACACAGCTCCCAATGACTTAACAAAAATATTGGTCCTTGAAATCCTCATTTAATCTTTAGCCGGTTTAAGAATGTAGAACTTTGCCGGTTTACAAATATTGATGGCACCGGATCATAACTGTTTGTTAACATCAAGCTTGAAAATATACCTCCTTTGTATGCATATCACTTGTAGCCCCCAAGTCTTAAGAAGGAAGCGTAGTAACTGCTTAAGACTTGCTTCAATATAAATGTCACAAGCTTGAAGAAAACCAGGTTGTTCATCTCAATCACTAGTCAGAACTGAGTATTCCACATATGTAGCCCCCAAGTGCCGGGTTGTCATGCTTGCAGCAACCTGGGACTTGTAATTTCCTGATGCTCATAAAAACTTCAACCAGTATAGCCCCCAAGGGCCGGGTCATTATGCAATAATGAGCAGGGACTTTGTAAATATAATCTTGTAAACTTTGAACAGCAACATGTAGCCCCCAAGGGCCGGCTCAGTAAGATAATATTGAGCTGGGACTTTGATATATTCTTTAATGAAAATAACATCATATGATATAACCCCCATCATGGGGCTTGAATTCACGTCCACAAGGTTAAGAGCCTTGTGCTTTACCAACTGAGCAGTGGACCCTTCAATGTAATGGATAAAAAGGTGTGTACCTTAAATTGTTGACAGAGGCAATTGGTAGCCCCCATGGACTGGCTCATTACAATGTGATGAGTCGGGTCTTCAATAAGGGGAGCAAAAAATGACTTTGCATTAGCCCCCAAGTGTCATGGTGCATGCTTGCAGCGACATGAGACTTGCATATTTGATATAATCTTAAGTTGAATAATGTAGCCCCAAAGTGCCGGGTTGTAAGCCTGTAGCAACTTGGGACTATTCCTTCAATTGTAAAATAAATCATATCCATTGATAATATAATAGCCATTGCGCTAAAGCGACTTTGAAAACCTTAATCATAATACTGGTTACTGATAACCATAATAAAATCCAGCCATGTTGGCTATTTGAAGATTTGAATAATATAATCCAATGATTTGTAAACGCATGATTCCAATGGCGCAATCCAAATATATACTGGCAACTTAGAGTCAAAACCAGACCGGGCTGATAGTCTCCGGATTATGATTTGACCGTATTTCATCAATTTGTAATTGACAGACGAACCGGTTTAATAATGTTGGCTTGAAAACACAACAAAAGAAATAGTTTAAAAGAGAACAAAATTCAAGCAAAGGCAAATATAAAACCATTGCAAATGAGGCTTTGAGCCGATCAAGAGGCATTACCATGGTCGGACACGACCAAGCCCCCAAAACGCGTAGCTATGGTTCGAGTCAGCCAGGTCCCCAAATGATGCATTGGCATTACGCCGATCAAGAGGTGTAGCGATGGTTCGGGTTCGACCAAAGCCCCCAAGTGATGCTGTGGCACTAGGCCGATCAAGAGGCGTGACTATGGTTCAGACGTGACCACAAGTCCCCAAGTGATGTTGTGGCTTTACGCCGATCAAGAGGTGTAGCGATGGTTCAGGTTCAACCAAAGCCCCCAAGTGATGTTGTGGCTTTACGCCGATCAAGAGGCGTGACTATGGTTCAGACATGACCACAAGTCCCCAAATGATGCATTGGCATTACGCCTATCAAAAGGTGTTGCTATGGTTCAGACACGACCAAAGCCCCCAAGTGATCAATGATATGATAAGCCAATAAGGCATGATACCCATGTTTGAACCGCGCATCATGGCAGCAGGTCCTCTTTGGCACTTTTTAACTTTTTTGCAAGAGATAAATCCTTCTTGAACCGGATTTTGAACTGGATATTGAGAGCTTCAAAGTTTTGTGGGAGATAGCTTTCCCTTGAACCGGATTTTAAACCGGAAACCTTCTTTTTAAGCCGGAAATTTTCTGACGGCCTTTAAATTTGCACCAATATGGCAGTTTAGGGTCCTGCATTAGATAACTTTTGCAAGCCGGAGTAATTGCTTTTTCAAAGAAAGCAATATATAATATAAAAATATATTGGATGGATTTCACCTGATATGTCAGGCCAGTTGATACCCATCGTGGGGTTATACGCCAGTACGGATAAAAGAGTCGACCGCGGCATTGCTGATGTAGTCCGGACTGCGGGGGTGGCGGTTTGTGTTTCGGTTCACCAGTGTGATATGCACAAATGCCGGCATAGAACAGCTAGCGCGCGTCGTCCGTAGTAGGGCATCACTTTTATAGTGAGCACTTGTCCTGTATAGAAAGATATAGGCCAGAGTAATCGTTCTCGGAAAAACAATATGTACAAAAAGAAACAGATGAAAAAGATAGCACCTGGAAATTTAATTGGACGTGCCACCAGCGAGTAGTAGCATGTTTTGTGTCTGCACGTACCGACTGCTCCACGGTAAACCGGCCAGAACACTTTCCATCGCCTGGTGACTGTTAGCACTAGGATTTGATCCTCAGGTTCTTTTTTTCCTTTTGTCTTGAGGTAATGATAAATCAGTAGTATTATGTTGTTGGTCTTTTGAGATGTAATCCAGCAGCTGTATCTCGATAGACCGTGCGCAGTGTAGTAGGAGTAGTATGCAACGGCAAACAGGCATACGCAGTAGTGAGTACTAATACAGTAAAAACAATTCCTAGCAGATTGCCAGATTTCTTCTTGCTTCAACTGACTTTGACTTTGATCTACTGCAAATTTAATAGTGGTACTTGCTTGCTGGGACCCCTGTTCCATTATTGTAAGTATATTGGTTTTTGAACCGTCATGCATGCAAGCATTCCGATTACCCTCCAGGCCTTGCACAGCTTGAAACCATCGATGCAGCGGTAACTAAAACCAAAAAACTGTTGCAACCCACATGTGTCTGGATGTCATCCTTCCAGGTGAGGTGGGTCGAGCACGACGCAGCAGGTCAAGCGCCGGGTCGTAAGCAACATCTTGGTGGTTCACGGCGTTGGGCGGTTTAGAAGTAGAAGCGGTGGTCCAACTTGACTCAATGGCTGCGGGGGTAGCTTCCAGCGGAAGTAGCAGATGCGAGCTGAGGCGCCGGCGGGTCTGTAAGTAATTACGCAGGCTGAAGTGAAGCAAAGCGGGGCGGCAGGCCAGCCCAAGGTGCTCAGCAGCCAGCAAAGTGGTGATGGCCCAGAAGCAACAAAGGGTGGCGACTCGGTAAAACGGTGACGGCGACTCATGGCGACGGCGATTTAAAAGCAGGAGCAGCACAAGGCCATGGCAGCCTGGAAGTGGACGGCGGTTTGATGCTACTATGTTTGAGGCAGCGGCCTATAGTGGAGGCGAAGCAAACCTGCGGCAGTGTGGACAGGCGTAAAGCGGCGGCTCAACCCGCCGGCAACTTAAAGCGGCGGGGCGCGCGTAGACGGCTCAGGGCGCGGCCGTGGTGATGACGGAAACGACTCCAACGGCCGGTGACTCAACGCCGCAGCTGAGGCAAACCAGCAAAGGCGGCTTATAAGCGGACCGCCGACAGAGACTAGCATAGGTGGAAGTGAGGTAAGGTCGTGGAGGCGGTGGCTTCAAGTCCGGGGCAAAACAGGGCGGCGCCGGTGGCGACTCATGATGACGGGGGGCGCTCATGCGGCCCAGAACGGAAGCCAGGGCAGCTTGATGGAGATGGAGGGGCGCCGGCGGCTTGGGGTACGGCGGTTCGAGGGCGATCCCGCGGCGGCCCACAGTGGCGACTCAAGGCCGTGGTGGTGCGGCGGCTCAACTGTGTGACAGCTGAAGCGGCCGATGTGGAGACGAACCGGCGAGCAGACAACTTCAGTAGCGGGCGCCTGAGAAGCACGAGGGCAAAGAGTCCGGGTCGTGGCTGCTCCGTTTTCCGGTCGTGGCTGTTTTCTACTCTTTTTTTATTTTGGATCTGCTCCGATCAAGCCTTGTGACTTGTGTCCCAGCAATAGACGGAGATCTTCAACGAACTAGTTCTCAGCCCACGTGAGAAGTACAGATCCGGTTGATCCTTTGTGTGATGACGTGGAGACTGAACTTGTAGATACGGTTTGATGGATGCTCTACGACTTGAAAGTAGTACTAGCAGTACTGAAAAACAAATCTTGACTTTGACACACCGACGGAGCCAACTGCGACGGTCTTGGCGACTTGTGATTTGACCGCTCACTTAGACCGGCGGCGGTTTGAACAGATCGTCGGCAGCGTACAGAACGCAAAACCTTAATTTCTATTAACCTCAATCTTGTATGTCGCTCCGACTGCTTGACATGGAGACTTTGTATATCTTTCTGCGCCGGCTCTTTTCCATCCAACACATCACGAGTTCCTCGATCCCTGAAAAGATCCCTCCAAGAACTCAACACCACCGTGCGGGTGCCCCACGGTGGGCGCCAACTGTCGTGGAATTGTCATGGCAGATGTCCTAGTGTGAGGACTTAGTTGTGAGGCCAACGCATCTACGCGGTAGCTTGAAGGGGTTGATCGGAATCGAGAGACGCAACACGCAAGACAAAGATTTAGACAGCTTCGGGCCCTGGGAAATATCATCCGGAATAACCCTACATGTTGTTTGTGGCTAGGTCTCATTATGATCATGAGGGAGTTGCCATAATCTGGCCCTCCTCTAGTTATGTCTAGCCCTAGAGATTGTTTCTTGTTGCTTGTCCCTCTTTGGGGAACCCTGCCCCTTCTTATATATCCTGAAGAGGCGGGTTACATGTAGAGTCCAGCTCGAACTTAAGACTTAACGATTCTAACTTATCTTCATGGGCTTCTTAACATCTTGGGCTTTATAACGTCTTGGCCTTCATAACCCCTTGCAACCCAGTTATCACTGTTTGCCGGTTTAACATTGTCTGCCGGTTTAACATTGTCTGCCGGTTTAACATTGTCCGCCGGTTTAACATGGTCTGACTTAACTCCTGCCGGTTTACCACCTGCCGGTTTACCGTCTGTCATAGCCATCTGTCTTAACTATCCGCCGGTTTAACATCCGCCGGTTTACCAAGTCCCAGCCGGTTTACAACTCTGGCCGGGTCATACCGCGGGGTATATCCCCGACAGGCGTGGTGCGCCATTAGTGTCTATCACACTAATGGCGCACCAACACATGGTGTGCCACTGCTATATAATAGTGGCGCACCACATGTCTGGTGCACCATTAGTGTCCATATTATCTATAACCCTTTTCCTAGTAGTGATGGCCAAACCCCGCCGTTTACCGGACGCTGGACGACCACTTCTTCGTATGCCATATACATGGTGGATACGCCTACAGAATCTAATGACGACGACAAAAAAGATCCAATCGAGGACAAACCTCTTGGGACACAGCCTAAGCACCGACGTCAATGGCGCCGCTCTAAGTCACGTCGTGCACAAGATAGCAATACCGGAACAAGAGAAGATAATACTCCTGGCGGTGCCGACGATAATGAAGACCCTGTTGAAGCAACCTCCGGACAAGAAGAACGGGAAGATGGGCAAGTTAGCCCCGACAAACAGGCCATAAACAAAGACTCGGAGGACAGTAATTATCTTCCGCTGTCCGAGGATGAGGTGAGCCTCGGCAACAAGGATTTCATCGTGCCTGAAGAACCTCTCGAGCAGGAGCGCTTCAAGCGCCAGCTAATAGCCACTATAAGAAGCCTGAAAAAGAAGCAGCAACAACTTCAAGCTGATCAAGATCTGCTAAATGATAGATGAACTAATGTCCTGGCAGCCGAAGAATACGGCCTTACATGCCCAGCCAAAAGTTACCCGAAGTGCAAATTGTTACCACAGTTCGATGATGAGGCGCTGGAGCCCATACCATCATCACACAATGGGGATGACCGACTACCATGTGGTCGGGATAAAGCGGTAACTCAAGCCAAACACCAGCCCACCCCGCCTCATTATAAAGGCAAATATAAAACAGCTCGTGGTCACACATATGACCTCCGACAGGACCTGAACAACAAAGCAGGGCATACCAGATCAATCTACGGATCGCAAGGACGTACCTCGACATGTGTCGATGGCTATCTATTCGGATGTGACAAGCCTAGTCATGCATAGACCGAACACCGCAGACGGACTCCATCGGAGCTACACCGCGATGCGCCTCGATATATTGGCGCCACACACCCTCTTTGCTTCACTAACGAAGTAATGGCTCACGAATTGCCAGAAGGGTTTAAACCCGTAAATATCAAATCATATGATGGAACAACTGACCCCGCGGTGTGGACCGAGGACTTTATTCTCCACATTTATATGGCTCATGGAGATGACCTCCACGCCATCAAATAGCTCCCTTTAAAACTCAAAGGGCTAGCTCGACACTGGCTAAACAGTCTGCCCAAAAATTCTATTGGCAGCTGGGAGGACTTGGTAGAGGCCTTCCTTGACAACTTCCAAGGTACATATGTCCGGCCACCAGATGCCAATGACTTAAGTCACATTGTCCAGCAACCCGGAGAGTCAGCCAAGAAGATCTGGACTAGGTTCTTAGTTAAAAAGAACCAAATCATCGATTGTCCGGACGTGGAAGCCGTAGCGGCCTTCAAACACAGCGTCTAGGACGAGTGGCTCGCTCGCCACCTCGGTCAAGAAAAACCAAAATCCATGCCAGCCCATACCGCTCTGATGACCCGTTTTTGCGCGGGAGAAGACAGCTGGCTCGCTCGTAGAAGCAACAACACCAGCGATCCGGGCACTTCCGAAGTCTGGGACAGAAATGGCAAACCACGACGCAGTAAATACAAAGGCCGCAATGATAACGAAAGAACGCATGACACAATGGTTAACGCCGGATTCAGCGGCCCCAAATCCGGTCAACGGAAGAAGCCATTCAAGGCAAACAGAGATGGACCATCCAATTTGGACAAGATCTTGGACCAGCCCTGCCAGATTCATGGCCACCCCGACAAACCAGCTAATCATACCAATAGAAGTTGTTGGGTCTTCAAGCAGGCCGGCAAGCTCAACGCCGAACACAAGGGGAGGAGGCCGCCAGGCAATAGCGACGACGAAGAGGCTCACCAACCAAATACAGGGGGTCAGAAGCAATTTCCCCTCTAAGTGAAAACTGTGATCATGGTATACGTGGCACACAACTCTACAGGGGAGCAGGAGAAACACTCCCTCCGAACTAAGGATCACACTACGGCGACCTCTGCCGAAGTACAAAGCGGTCTCATTAAATCACATACCTTGTTGGCCATTAAGCCACCGGTCTCCATTCAACAGGATCGACCAAGTTCGGAGCAGGACTAGTAGTTCGGCTTCCGCCGTCCGCCTCATATACCCGCGAAATCTGTACCACGCATACATAACTATGCACTTCAAATAGCCCGGGAATTGATACGTCTCCAACGTATCTATAATTTTTGATTGCTCCATGCTATATTATCTACTGTTTTGGACATTATTGGGATTTATTATCCACTTTTATATTATTTTTGGGACTAACCTACTAATCGAAGGCCCAGCCCAGAATTGTTGTTTTTTGCCTGTTTTAGGGTTTCGAAGAAAAGGAATATCAAACGGAGTCCAAACGGAATGAAACCTTCGAGAACGTGATTTTCTCAACAAACAAGACCCATGAGACTTGGACCCGACGTCAAGATACAAAAGAGGAGGCCACGAGGTAGGGGGCGTGCCTACCCCCCCCGGAGCGCCCTCCACCCTTGTGGGCCCCCTGTTGCTCCATCGACGTACTCCTTCCTCCTATATATACCTACGTACCCCCAAATGATTACATACGGAGCCAAAACCCTAATTCCACCGCCGTGACTTTATGTATCCACGAGATCCCATCTTGGGGCTTATTCCGGAGCTCCGTCGGAGGGGGCATCGATCACGGAGGGCTTCTACATCATCACCATAGCCCCTCCGATGAAGTGTGAGTAGTTCACCTCAGACCTACGGGTCCATAGTTATTAGCTAGATGGCTTATTCTCTCTTTTTGGATCTCAATACAATGTTCTCCCCCTCTCTTGTGGAGATCTATTCGATGTAATCTTCTTTTTGCGGTGTGTTTGTTGAGACCGATGAATTGTGGGTTTATGATCAAGTCTATCTATGAACAGTATTTGAATCTTCTCTGAATTCTTTTATGTATGATTGGTTATCTTTGCAAGTCTCTTCGAATTATCAGTTTGGTTTGACCTACTAGATTGATCTTTCTTGCAATGGGAGAAGTGCTTAGCTTTGGGTTCAATCTTGCGGTGTCCTTTCCTAGTGACAGTAGGGGCAGCAAGGCATGTATTGTATTGTTGCCATCGAGGATAACAAGATGGGGTTTTCATCATATTGCATGAGTTTATCCCTCTACATCATGTCATCTTGCTTAAGGCGTTACTCTGTTTTCATTAACTTAATACTCTAGATGCATGCTGGATAGCGGTCGATGAGTGGAGTAATAGTAGTAGATGCAGGCAGGAGTCGGTCTACTTGTCTTGGACGTGATGCCTATATACATGATCATACCTAGATATTCTCATAACTATGCTCAATTATGTAAATTGCTCAAAAGTAATTCGTTCACCCACCGTAGAATACTTATGCTCTTGAGAGAAGCCACTAGTGAAACCTATGGCCCCCGGTGTCATGGTTCCAAGTCTGGCAGTAGTGTAGGCGGGTAAGTATGGAGAGGCAAGATCTTAGCTATGGAGAAGTTGTAAGAACGCAAGGTTTACGAGTTCAGGCCCTTCTCGGAGGAAGTAATAGCCCTACGTCTCGGAGCCCGGAGGCGGTCGACTGGATTATGAGAGTATGAATTACAGGGGTGCGAACCCTTTACACTGAGGAGGGGGGTGGCTTATATAGAGTCCACCAGACCCCTCCGGCCCTCAGTTATGCAGGGTTTTAAGTACACTAAGGTCGGGCGTTACTGGTAACGCCCCTAATAAAGTGCTATGATGACCATAAAAGCTACTTAATGACCGACCGTTAGCATGCGGAGTGACTTTAGGTCTCCTGGCCGTCGGGTGGTTGGATCTTGGTCGAGTGGTTGCTTCTTGGTCGAGTGTCTTCGAGTCCGTCGAGTGAAACACCGCCAAGTCGATTGAAATGTGATTTCTTCTGGAGGTGTCCTTGGGTAGGTCAGTTTGGACAGGTCCATGACCCTACCCTAGGTACATAGCTTCATCATTAGCCCCCGAATGGATCGAGGTTTGAGTGGGAAAGGGTTTGAGCACATCTCCGACTCATTTTTCATGTCGTGAGCATACCTTGTTTCGGATCAATGGACCAGAGTGATGACAACAACTTTCTTTCCAGTCGCCTTGATCCATTCTTAGGTTTTGTCGAGTGAGTTCTTATACTTGAAGAGTTCTGAGTGACGGTGCGGAGGAGATCTTCGGTCCGACGAGTTGTTCTGCTGCCCGCGGATTTCGTGGGATCCAAATTTCGGGAAGCGCGCGGGACGGGAGAGGCCGCAGTAAACGGATGGGATAGCGCGGAGCCGCCTCGATCCCCGCGCCACCTTTTTCGCCACGTATCGCGCGCGCGATCGCCACGGGATTTGGCAGGGCCGTCCGGGCCTACCAGTCAGCCACTCGGAAGCAGCCTCATATAAGGTGTTGGGCCGGGGCTCTGTTCCGCACGCCACCATTCTCTCTCTGTTTTCTCCCGATTTCTCCGCCACCCTTGCTCCCGTCTCGTCGCCGGATCTCCGCTCGAGCTCGAACTGCCACCATGGGGAAGGACAAGACGGCGGCGCTGGAACGCGCGAAGAAGGCAACCGCGAAGGCGAAGGGCAAGCGGACCAACCGGGGCGGATCCTCGTCGAGGTCCGGCCTGCCGGCGGGCTGGATCCAGGGCGACTGGATCCGCTCGGCAATCACGCAGGACGACCTCGACGACCTGGTGGAAGGGGGATTTATCCCCCACAAGTCGGCTCGGCTCCCGGGAGACGAAACTGAGCCGCAGCCCAGAGAGGGTGAGTGCGTCCTCTTAGCAACTCACATAGATCGTGGGTTCTCGCTGCCTCCCCACCCTTTCTTCCGGGGTTTTTTGAACTTCTTTGGGGCTCAGCTCCACCATTTTACTCCGAATACCATAGTCTATCTGGCCGCTTTCGTGTCTATGTGCGAAAACTTCTTGGGCTGTCGACCGCACTGGGGGCTCTTCAAACATATCTTCACTTGCCGTTCCCAGTCGGTCAAAAAGACCAAGTCGAGTGACGAGAGGACTCGGGTGATCCAGATGTGCGGTGGTCTGGGGATCCAGATGAGGAGCAAAAGTACTTTCCCAGCGATGATCCTTCCTGACTCGGTCCGGGGCTGGCAGTCGACTTGGTTTTACTGCAAGGATCAGCCGACCCCTGGCCAGTCGACTGGGCTTCCTCCTTTCTCCTTGGCTCGAGTGGAGAAGCCTGCTCCCCTGAAGATAGTTCCAGAAGAGAAGGCGCAGGTCAAGGAGCTGGTCGAACGGGTCGTCCAGCTCGTCCGCGACGGAGTGACCGGGATGGATCTGCTGGAGGTCTTTCTCGGTCGACGCATCCAACCCCTTCAGGCGCGCGATCATCCGATGTGGATGTATTCTGGGCTCGAAGATACCACTCGGATCCACCCGGAGGAGGTCAGTGAGGATACCTTGGAGAGCTGGTTGAGAGGAATCACTGGCAACAAAGACAACCCTCGGGGATCCAGGAGGGTGATTCCATTCGACAACTCGCGTCAGCCGGAGCAGGTATGTTTCTGTAAGTAACTTTCCGACTCTCCATGTGATGTCCCGTTTGCGGTCGACTGAATGTCTTTTGATTGTTATTTTTTCAGGCCCTCATTGAAATGTACTCGATGCCCAATGGAGAGCAAGGGCAAGACTTGGAAGGCGAGGCGAGCGGCGGCGACAGTGGCGAGTGGACTTCTGATGGTGAAGAGGATGGAGAAAGCGAAGACTCAAGCGACGAAGAAGAAGTTGAGTCGCCTCCTCGCAGGGAGAGGCGATCCAAACTTGCCCAAGAACGACCGAGCGTCCGTGAAAAGGCGACTGCTCAAGCTGGTCAATCTTCGAAGCGTCCTCGGATCTCTTCACCAACCCCGACCGAGAAAGCGCCCAAGCACCCCAAAGTTGCGGAGCCGAAAATCCGGAAGGCGTTGCCGAAGATTAAGATTGACATCCCCGTCGCTTCTGCGTAAGTGTCTTCCTCTGTATACACTCGACGCTCAGCGCCGTTTGTTTTTCTTGTTTTAACCGGACGAACTTTGGAACTGCCAGCGCTGCCACTTCTAGGACCTCAGCTTACAGGGATGATGATGAGGTGATGGAGGATGCGGTCACGTCAAAACTGGGTATGACTCCTGCCATACTGTCTTTATTTTGGTCGATTCAACTGCAACGTGTACCATTGGGTGATGTGATTTTGACGATTGAACTTTGCATAGCTCCCAACGTTATTGACCTCCCTGATGATGATGAAGAGCCCGAGAGGCCTTTGACGAGGAAAAATAGGCAGGCTCCTACAAGCGAGGCGCCACAGTCGACGCCAAGGACGGAACCAGTCGTTCAGGACACTGGCGACGCCAATCGGGGTTCTGTTACCTTTGTTGTGCCACTGTCGAGTGCCTTGCCCTCTTCGTCGACTGCTCAGGCTCCCGTCGACCCACCTTCAGTTTTTGCGACCCATCATGTCCCGGAGGACGAAGCGAATGCTGCCAAGGAAGCCATACGTCAGGCGGGCATCATGATGGAGAAGATGAGGATGGTGCGGGACGCCAGTCAGGCTGCCTACGACGCCAGCTCGGCCCTCCAAAGCAATGTTCAGGTTAATTGGTCACTGCTTGTTTTGTTAGGATATGTTATCTGAAGACTCTTTTCCGAAAATCTTTGCATCTGTACACCCACTGGGTGCGTCGATTGAAATTTTTGAACCGGTGGGGGCACGCTGAGTGCACCCACTGGGTGTAGTCCCCGAGACTACGGTGGACTGCTGGCAGTCGACTGTAGTCGTTGTATTTTTTCGAATGTATAAACCAAACTGGTAGTTTGTCTCTTCCACTCGGTCTGGTTGAGTGGGATCAGAACCGGTGGGGGCACGCAAAGTGCACCCACTGGGTGTAGTCCCCGAGACTACGGTGGACTGCTGGCAGTCGACTGTAGTCTGAGTTCTACTTTCTCTCTTTCTGCCTTTTTTTACTTCCTGGACTCGACTTCGGCGGGCCGGTCGAGTGGGATCAGAACCGGTGGGGGCACGCAAAGTGCACCCACTGGGTGTAGTCCCCGAGACTATGGTGGACTGCGGGCAGTCGACCGTAGTCTTAGTATTTATTGCCTTTGTTGTTTTTCGCTGTAAAATAACTTCTCCTCTTTGATTGCAGAAATCTTGTGATCTGGGAGCTCGCTTTGCTGATTTGGAGAAACAGCAGATCCAACTGAACCTTGACTTGGAGCTGGCCAAGACAGAGCTGCAAAAGGCTAAGGATGGTGCCAATGGTAAGACGAGTTTGTCGACTGGTTTGCCTTGGGCTTGAGTACCCTTCTGCTCTTTCTGAATCAAGCACCATTTCTTTGCAGAAAAGCTGAGAGAAGCTCTGGCAAAGAAGGACCAGGATCTGGCTGCTGCCCGAAAGGAAGCTGACGACAGAGTCGCTCTGGCCGAACAGAAGCTGGCTTCGGTCGGCCAGTTGGAAGAAGAGAATACCAGGCTGAAGTCTGCTCTGAATGACTCCAACAAGGAGTGCTCGCGCTGGAAGAAGGCGAATCTCGTCCAGGGCGAGAAAATGGAAAGCATTGCTCGCAGGAGGGATGATCTGGAGAGCTATCTGAGAAGTCTTGCCAAGAAGTTGTTCATCAAGCTTGAAGGTGCACATTCTGTTCCGACTGATTTTTTTTGTGTCGACTCAGTGTACGAAAATTGACTTATCCTTGGATCGTGAATGCAGAGTTTTGCCAGAACTTTGAAGAGGAGACTGGGCGGATCGAACCAGGTTTGGATCCAATCAACTCTCCCGTGAAAGATGAAACTGCCATGAATCTGCTCCGACTGGAATCTCGCATCGACGGTGCCGTGGACTACTTGGCTCGACTGAAGGTCGCCATGTCACGGATCGACCCGGCACTTTGGCCAGAGGCCACACTCCAAAACGATCTTGAGTCTCTGATGACTCGACTTAACGGAATCCCTGACCGAGTGCAGGAGTGGAAGAAGTCTTCTGCTCGGTGTGGCGCTGATGTGGCTCTGTCTTTGGTTCGTGTCCACTGCAAGGAGGTGCGACAAGATAAGCTGGCCGCAATCAAGGTCGCCAACACCCAGAAGCACGACTTCCGAACTTTTATGGAGACTTTCATTGCTGCCGCCACTCGGATTGCCGATGGCGTCGACCTGGACGAGTTCGTCGAGCCTGCCAGCCCTCCTCCTGCGGAGTGAACAAACTTTTATGCCCCACCTTAAATTTGCCTCGGAATGCCGAGTGGTTTTTGTAACCGTTAAACTCTTTCGGGCTGAATGCCTGAGCACTTTGACCTGTGGTCCGGACCCTTTAGGATTTATCTGAACTCGGTTTATCGTTGAATATCTTTATGAATCCCCCGTCGAGTGGAAATAGTTCTTCTTTCGAGACAACTTTTTTGTACTTGTGGCGCGGCTCCGAAGGGGAAGGTAGCAGTCGACCTGCACCTCGTTACTGCAGAGCAGGATGGAGTGCATGTTGTATTTGTGGCGAAGCTCTCCAAGGAGGAGGTGGCCGTCGATCTGCAGCTTGTTACTGCAGAGCGGGATGTGTTTCGTACTTAGGCGAGTACCTGACCGCAGCTAAGTCTTCAAACGAGAAAACTTAGGCAAGTACCGGACTGCAGCTAAGCCCCCGAGTGGGAGGACTGCTCTCCACTCGGTAGGATTTTTCAAACTTAGGCGAGTGCCTGACTGCAGCTAAGTCCTCAAGCGAGAGAACTTAGGCGAGTACTGGACTGCAGCTAAGCCTCCGAGTGGGAGGGCTGCTCTCCACTCGGTAGGATTTTTTGTTTTTCAAACTTAGGCGAGTGCCTGACTGCAGCTGAGTCCTCAAGAGAGAGAACTTAGGCGAGTACTGGACTGCAGCTAAGCCCCCGAGTGGGAGGGATGCTCTCCACTCGGTAGGATTTTTTCAAACTTAGGCGAGTGCCTGACTGCAGCTAAGTCCTCAAGAGAGAGAACTTAGGCGAGTACTGGGCAGCTAAGCCCCCGAGTGGGAGGGCTGCTCTCCACTCGGTAGGATTTTTTTCAAACTTAGGCGAGTGCCTGACTGCAGCTAAGTCCTCAAGAGAGAGAACTTAGGCGAGTACTGGACTGCAGCTAAGCCCCCGAGTGGGAGGGCTGCTCTCCACTCGGTAGGATTTTTTCAAACTTAGGCGAGTGCCTGACTGCAGCTAAGTCCTCAAGCGAGAGAACTTAGGCGAGTACTGGACTGCAGCTAAGCCCCCGAGTGGGAGGGCTGCTCTCCACTCGGTAGGATTTTTTTTCAAACTTAGGCGAGTGCCTGACTGCAGCTAAGTCCTCAAGAGAGAGAACTTAGGCGAGTACTGGACTGCAGCTAAGCCCCCGAGTGGGAGGGATGCTCTCCACTCGGTAGGATTTTTTCAAACTTAGGCGAGTGCCTGACTGCAGCTAAGTCCTCAAGAGAGAGAACTTAGGCGAGTACTGGACTGCAGCTAAGCCCCCGAGTGGGAGGGCTGCTCTCCACTCGGTAGGATTTTTTCAAACTTAGGCGAGTGCCTGACTGCAGCTAAGTCCTCAAGCGAGAGAACTTAGGCGAGTACTGGACTGCAGCTAAGCCCCCGAGTGGGAGGGCTGCTCTCCACTCGGTAGGATTTTTTTTCAAACTTAGGCGAAACGGATTCGCAGGCTAGACTCCGAGTGGGAGGCTGGCTCGCCACTCGGTAGGAAATCGTTTTTATAAACTTAGGCGAAGCGGATTCGCAGCTAAGCCACCCACTGGGGGATTTCTTACGTAAACAAAAACAATAATAATCACTGGGAAAATTATAATGCTCTTGTCTTTGATAAATAAACTACAGGAGTTTTTTCTTATTACATCTTATCTGAATGATAACTCAAGTATAAAAGGGGCGGAGTAGCTCCGCATTCCAGGCTCGTGGCTCATCAATCTGGCGATCGACATTGTAGAGGTGGTATGCTCCATTGTGGAGGACTCTGGTGACTATGAAGGGGCCTTCCCAAGTAGGAGCGAGCTTGTGTGGTTTCTGCTGATCCACTCGGAGGACTAAGTCTCCTTCTTGGAAGGCTCGGCTCTTCACGTTTCTGGCATGGAATCGACGCAAGTCTTGCTGATAGATGGTCGATCGAATCAAGGCCATTTCTCTTTCTTCTTCTAGGAGGTCGACTGCGTCCTGCCGGGCTTGTTCTGCTTCATCTTCAGAGTAGAGCTCGACTCGGGGAGCGTTGTGAAGCAGGTCACTCGGTAAGACTGCCTCGGCTCCGTAGACCAGAAAGAATGGGGTTCTTCCGGTCGATCGATTCGGGGTTGTTCTTAATCCCCAAAGGACTGATGGAAGCTCGTCGACCCATGCACCTGCTGCGTGCTTGAGATCGCGCATCAATCGGGGTTTCAGTCCTTTGAGAATCAGGCCGTTCGCCCTTTCTGCTTGCCCATTCGACTGGGGGTGAGCGACCGAAGCATAGTCGACTCGAGTGCCCTGAGAGGCGCAAAAGGCCCTGAATTTGTCGGAATCGAAGTTTGACCCGTTGTCGGTGATGATGCTGTGTGGAACTCCATATCTGAATATCAACTCTCTGATGAAACTGATAGCGGTGCAAGCATCAAGATTCTTGATAGGCTTGGCTTCAATCCATTTGGTGAACTTGTCGACTGCTACCAGCACATGAGTGAAGCCGCTCCTGCCTGTTCTCAGTGGTCCAACCATGTCCAGCCCCCAAACAGCGAAGGGCCAGACGAGTGGAATGGTTTTCAGGGCTGACGCGGGCTTGTGCGGCATATTGGAGTAATACTGACATCCTTCACATTTGTCGACTATCTCTTTTGCCATCTCATTGGCTCTTGGCCAGTAGAACCCCGCTCGGTATGCTTTAGCCACAATGGTCCGAGAGGACGCATGATGACCACAGGTCCCCGAGTGGATATCGTTAAGGATCATCTGACCTTCTTCTGGTGTAATACACTTCTGGCCGACCCCAGTCGCGCTTTCTCTATATAACTGTCCCTTTATGACTGTAAAGGCCTTGGATCGACGGACGATCTGTCGAGCCTCTTCTTCGTCTTCTGGGAGTTCTTTCCTTAGGATGTACGCGATGTACGGTTCTGTCCAGACGGGAGTGATAACCAAGACTTCCATGATCAGGTCGACCACAGCTGGAACTTCAACTTCAGTCGGATCCGTGGCGCTTTTTGGCTGCGGGGCCTCTTCAGTGAAGGGATCCTCCTGGACTGATGGTGTGTGGATGTGTTCCAAAAACACATTGCTGGGAATGGCTTCTCTTTTGGAACCTATTTTTGCCAGATCATCAGCTGCTTGATTTTTCAGTCGGGGTATGTGATGAAGCTCTAACCCCTCGAATTTCTTCTCCAGCTTTCTCACTGCATTGCAATAACCAGTCATGGCTGGACTTCTGACGTCCCATTCCTTCATCACTTGATTAACCACCAAATCTGAGTCGCCATAGACCATGAGGCGACGGACGCCGAGTGAAATGGCCATGCGCAACCCATATAAAAGTGCTTCGTATTCTGCCTCGTTGTTAGAGGAATCAAAGTGGATTTGAAGAACATATCTGAGTTTATCTCCTCTGGGGGAGACCAACACCACTCCGGCGCCGGAACCATTTAGCATCTTGGAACCGTCGAAGAACATGGTCCAATGCTCCGAGTGAACCTGAGTCGGCAGTTGCTGTTCAATCCACTCGGCGACGAAATCCGCGATTGCCTGGGACTTGATAGCTTTCTTTGCCTCAAACTTGATATCTAGAGGAAGGAGTTCAATCGCCCATTTTGCCACTCGACCAGTTGCGTCCCTGTTATGCAAGATCTCTGACAACGGAGCGTCGCTGACGACTGTAATGGAATGATCAGAGAAGTAGTGGGCAACTTTCTTTGTGGTCATATAAATCCCATATACGAGCTTCTGATAATGAGGATATCTTTGCTTCGATGGGGTCAAGACTTCAGAAATATAATACACTGGGCGCTGAACTTTGAAGGTTTTCCCTTCTTCTTCCCGCTCGACCGTAAGTACCGTACTGACGACTTGTCCTGTGGCTGCAATGTAAAGCAGCAAAGGCTCCTTGCTGATTGGGGCAGCAAGCACCGGCTGGGTGGAGAGCAGAGCTTTGAGCTCTGCGAACGCTGCGTCAGCTTCAGGAGTCCACTCGAACTTGTCAGACTTCTTCATCAATCGGTAAAGAGGCAATGCCTTTTCACCGAGACGAGATATGAATCGACTTAGGGCGGCCAAGCAACCAGTAAGCTTCTGAACATCGTGCACTCGCACAGGACTTTTCATTCGGAGTATAGTACCGACTTTTTCTGGATTGGCGTCGATTCCCCGTTCGGAAACGAGAAAACCGAGTAACTTTCCGCCAGGAACCCCGAATGTGCATTTTGATGGATTAAGCTTGATATCAAACCTTCTGAGGTTGGCAAAGGTTTCAGCAAGGTCAGTCAGCAGGTCGGAACCCTTCCGTGACTTGACCACAATATCATCCATGTACGCCTCCACATTCCGACTGATTTGGGTGAGCAAACACTTCTGAATCATCCTCATGAATGTGGCTCCGGCATTCTTGAGGCCGAATGGCATGGTAACATAACAGAAGCACCCGAATGGAGTGATGAAAGCTGTTTTGATCTCGTCAGGCCCATACAGACGGATCTGATGGTACCCGGAATAGGCGTCTAAAAAAGACAGTCGCTCACATCCCGCAGTCGAGTCGACTATCTGGTCGATGCGGGGGAGAGGAAAATGATCTTTCGGGCAGGCCCGATTGATATGTTTAAAGTCAATGCACATGCGAAGTGACTTGTCCTTCTTGGGGACCATGACAACATTGGCGAGCCACTCGGAGTGGTAGATTTCTCGGATGAACTCCGCCGCTAAGAGCCGAGCCACCTCTTCGCCAATGGCCTTTCTCTTCTGGACGGCGGACCGTCGGAGATGTTCCTTGACAGGTTTTACTTTTGAGTCGACTCTTAGGCGGTGCTCAGCCAGCTCCCTGGGAACACCCGGCATGTCAGAGGGCTTCCATGCGAAAATGTCCCAGTTCTCACGGAGGAACTGGATGAGCGCTTCTTCCTATTTGGAGTCGAGTGTTGTCGAGATATGAGTTGGAGCAGCGCTGGGGTCGGTCGGGTGGATGTGAGCTGTCTTCGTATCGCCAGTCGACTGAAAAGCTGACTCTGTAGCGGGCTTCTTGGCTCGCAACAAATCACTCGGGTCTGCAGTCTTCTGGTATTCCTGCAACTCCACCACTGCCATCTGAGCATCAGCGATCTTCGAACCTTTCTGAAAACATTCTTCCGCTTTCTTCCGATTGCCCGTAATAGCGATCACACCTTTGGGGCCAGGCATCTTCAATTTGAGGTACACGTAACATGGTCGGGCCATGAAGCGTGCATAAGCCGGCCTCCCCAAAATAGCGTGGTAGGCACTCTGGAAGTCTACAACTTCGAATGTCAACTTTTCTTTGCGGTAATTTTTGGAATCACCGAAAACCACATCAAGAGCAATCTGGCCGAGTGATTCAGCCTTCTTCCCAGGAATGACTCCATGGAAACTCATGTTGCTGGCACTGAGTCTGGACATCGGAATGCCCATCCCTTTCAACGTCTCAGCATACAATATGTTCAAACCACTGCCACCATCCATCAGGACTTTGGTCAGTCGAGTGCCTTCAACAACTGGGTCGACCACCAAAGCTTGCCTCCCAGGGGTGGCGATGTGCGTTGGGTGGTCGGACTGGTCGAATGTTATGGCAGTCTGAGACCATTTCAGGTAACTAGGTGTCGCCGGAGCGACCATATTCACCTCTCGGTTAATAACTTTCAGTCGACTTTTGCTTTCAACATCGGCAAAAATCATCAGAGTGGAATTGACCTGAGGGTATCCGTCGTCACTGTCTTCTTTGTCCTCGACCTTGTCCGACTCCTTTTCCTTACCTTTGGGCTGCTTGCCCTGGAACTGCTGGATCAAGAGTCGACACTGTCGAGTGGTATGTTTCGGGTAAATGAAATTACCCTCTTCATCTTTCTTTGTGTGGACGAGACATGGTAAGTCCAACACATCATTTCCGTCCTGGTCTTTAACCTTTTTGGGGTTCCAAGGTCCTTTAGGTTTCCCTTTAAACTTTCCTTGGGTTAAAGCCAAGGCTTCCCCGGGAGCCGCTGGCTCGGCTTTCCGCTTCTGTTTCCGATTGGAATTTCCTCCGGTTTCTTGGGCGACTGACTTGAGCTTGCCACTCCTGAGTCGATCCTCATCTTCACCATTAGCGTACTTGGTGGCAATCTCCATCATCCGATTCAGGGACATATCTCCGGTTCGACCGAATTTCAAATTCAGTTCTCTGTACTTGACGCCTTCCTTGAAGGCACAAACTGCTTGGTGGTCAGGCACATTCTCCACCGAGTGATGTAACGTGATCCACCTCTGGATGTAATCCCTCAAAGTTTCATTCGGCTTCTGCACGCAAGACCGCAGTTCCGTCAGCCCTGCCGGTCGCTTGCATGTGCCTTCAAATGTGGTGACGAACACTCGGGAGAGATCTTCCCAAGTGTAAATGCTGCTAGGCGCTAACTGGTTCAGCCACGCTCTGGCCGAGCCCTCCAACATGAGAGGCAGGTGCTTCATGGCCACTTCATCATTGCCGCCGCCAATCTGGACGGCCACTCGGTAGTCCTCAAGCCAAGTATCGGGCTTGGACTCGCCAGTGAACTTACTGACTCCAGTCGCCAACCTGAAGTTGGGAGGAATCACAGCGGCCCTGATGGCTCTACTAAAGCACTCTGGCCCCGAAACATGTACTCTGCTGCTGGTAGGTGCATCTCTGTCGTGACCTTCTCGGTGAGCCCTGTTCCTGTCGACCAAACCTTGGACGAGAATGGATCTCGCATCAAAGCCTGGCCCTCTGGGGTCGACTGGAATCCTTCGCCCACCACTATGAGGGCGCCTGTCATCCTGCTGGCGAGGCACATACGACCCGCTCCTCGGGGGAGGCGTGGGCACTCGACGTCGACCGTCACGATCGACTCGGTGATCATACTGCTCATGGTTCCCATACTGGTCACGCCGGTCTCCACGTCCCTCACGCCTCGGGGGCGATCTCGGGCTGTGAGCCGACTGGACTGTGTCCGCGGCAACGGATCTGCTGTGAATCCTGTTCCGCGACTGAGAAACAGCGGAATTCTGGTCTCCTGCTGCCCGGAGTAACGCTCTGATCTGCAGCAAGCCTCTGCCAGCCTCCGACTGGGAAGGCTGAATCGACTCCGCTATACGGGCCGCAGCTGCTAAATTCTGAATCGGAGTTCGATATACCTGCGGGGGCGGGAAGAGCTGACGTCGACTGGATTCGGGAACCCGTTGTCGCGCACGCTCGTCGAGTGCTCGCTGGAGGTTCTCCAGTCGAGTGCGCTCGGCCAAGTTTGCCAGGCGCGCGTCTTCCAAGGCGCGAGCCTCGGGGGTTTCTCCAACGATAGGAGTGTGCAGTGCATCCACGTTCCGGCGGCGAAGTTCTTCTCTCTGCAGCGACGTGAGAGGCTCGGGAAGATACTCCTCATGGGGACGCGACGGGTCGCCTCCACCCGCGCCTCCGTCGGTGCGGGGAAAACCGGGAGGACTGGGCGGTCCATCGACCATCAGAACCTCCGCCGCCGGATCGCTGCTGTCGCACTCGGATGCGGTCTCTGCGGAGCCAGTCGACAGGTCGAACAGGCCGTAGAGGGATTCGTCGGGCTCGATCGCCGCGACTTGAGGGGTGGCCGACTGACGTGCCACCGCGTGTCTCACCCACCGCTGAAGTCTCGACCGACCGGAGCGCTTGCGCCGGCGGGAAACGGGGAGGGAGGACAACACAGGAGCCGACCGGTAGGGGGTCGACGGTTGCCGCAGGAGAACGCCGCGGACGCACGCGCTAAAGTGCGTTGCCCCGCGAACAGGGAGTGCGTCCACGTCGAGCGGAGCCTCCTGGAGCCAAGCAGAGTCGTCGACGATGAACGTGAGCGCACCGAGACGGATCTCGCGGCCCTCCACCAAAACTCCGCCGAAAACCATGATGATTCGGGTCGGAAAAGGTCGCAACTCCTCCAACAAACGCTAAAACACCTGCCCCAAGGTGGGCGCCAACTGTCGTGGTTCCAAGTCTGACAGTAGTGTAGGGGGGTAAGTATGGAGAGGCAAGATCTTAGCTATGGATAAGTTGTAAGAACGCAAGGTTTACGAGTTCAGGCCCTTCTCGGAGGAAGTAATAGCCCTACGTCTCGGAGCCCGGAGGCGGTCGACTGGATTATGAGAGTATGAATTACAGGGGTGCGAACCCTTTACACTGAGGAGGGGGTGGCTTATATAGAGTCCGCAGACCCCTCTGGCCCTCAGTTATGCAGGGTTTTAAGTACATTAAGGTCGGGCGTTACTGGTAACGCCCCTAATAAAGTGCTATGATGACCATAAAAGCTACTTAATGACTGACCGTTAGCGTGCGGAGTGACTTTAGGTCTCCTGGCCGTCGGGTGGTTGGATCTTGGTCGAGTGGTTGCTTCTTGGTCGAGTGTCTTCGAGTCCGTCCAGTGAAACACCGCCAAGTCGATTGAAATGTGATTTCTTCTGGAGGTGTCCTTGGGTAGGTCAGTTTGGACAGGTCCATGACCCTACCCTAGGTACATAGCTTCATCACCTGGGTCTATCTTCATCATATTAATCTTCCAATACTTAGTTATTTCCTTTGCTTTCTACTTTGCTTTTATTTTACTTTGCATCTTTATCATAAAAATACCAAAAATATTATCTTATCATATCTATCATATCTCACTCTCGTAAGTGGCCGTGTAGGGATTGACAACCCCTTATCGCGTTGGTTGCGAGGATTTATTTGTTTTGTGCAGGTACGAGGGACTCGCGCGTAGCCTCCTACTGGATTGATACCTTGGTTCTCAAAAACTGAGGGAAATACTTACGCTACTTTGTTGCATCATTCCTTCCTCTTCGGGGAAAACCAACGCAGTGCTCAAGAGGTAGCAGGCATTGGTGGAAGCACAACGCGGACAGGTCTACAAGTACTCCCTTAAGCTACTTCCTTTTTCCCTTTTTTAAATTACTCTTTCTTTTTCCATCATCCTTTGCCACAGGTAGCGCAAAGGCTGGTCACCTCATGGACTGTATTAGAGTCTGGGTTCATAAATTCACCAAAAGGCTACTCCTGTTAAGGAGCCCCTCCATCGAGGAAGGGCGGCGCAGACGTGCGACAAGAGGTCCAAAATAATTTTTTGTAGACCGCACTCTCTATTTTTCGAGCCTGTAAAATGCATGTTTCCTAAGCCGCCGACCCCTGGCATGTCAAATAGTCGGGGTTGTGGCATTATTATCTCTAAAATGACAATTGGCATGTCATAGGTTCTAGTAAATATACTCTGTATCGGGTAATCACTTTTCTATAAAGAACCGAATTTTGCTCCTTTTGGTTGTTTCACCCACCCACCCCGGCATATCTTGCCAGGGGCTTGACATAGGAACAAAATGAGTTTCCAACAAAGTCCGAACAGCTTCATAGCATACTTCGCTGTCGCAAGCTCGGCTTTATATGCATCAGCTCCGAATCATGTCTTGGGTCAATAGTTGGGTTGCCCGGCTCCTGTGCTTGCTACCTTACGTTCCGCTCTATCGTCTAGGGTAGTGAAGGGAGAACTACTGCGATTGTGTTTCCGGTTCATCTGGTCAAACACCTCAGTAGAGAAAGCCAAAAACTGACTGTCATGATGCGGCGAGAGTTGTTCAATCGCTCGATGACTTAACGGGATCTTTTGCGATTCCCCCATATTACACGAAGGACCTTCTTTCGGGTCATACATGTAACGCACCGCATTGGGATAACCGCGTACATAACAGGGTCTATATCGTAGATCCACCATAAAACTCCTATGGCTAAGTGAAAGTGTTAACGCCCTATAGTCCGATTGCCTAGTTTACCGCATTGACACCTCCTTTTTGGACCAAGACGTTGGGTTAAGAGTGATCAATTGCTCTTTCGAACACCCCCGTATTTCCTATGAGGGGGCTGAAGCAGACGACTGGAAATCTTTCAGATTATATAAAAAACGGCCACACAGGATTTAAAGCTTATAAGCAAAATAAACTTTATTATTTCATAATACTGTCTTTCATAATGTCAATACATCTCACTCGAATATCATATCTTTCGAGCACTGACCCTCTATCAACCGGACGGCCTCTAAGACATCTTCGAAATAATGCTCTGGTGCGTTATGGTCCTTGTCCTTGGGTGGACTCTTCGCTGCAACATCGATGGCCTTCATCTTTGTCCAGTATGTTTTCACACGGGCAACGGCCATCCGTGCATCTTCAATGCACGTTGATCGCTTAACGGCGTCGATACGCGGCACCGTGTTAGCAAGTCGCCGCACCAAACCAAAATAACTATCTGGAATTGGCTCGGTCGGCCATAGACGGACTACGACGTCTTTCATGGCAACACCGGATATCCGGTGCACTTCTGCCCATTGGGTCATCTATTCATTTAGCAACAGTGGGCGCTTTGGCGCACCAAATTGCGACCAGAAAAGATTCTCCGTTACATACCCTTCTTGCGCTTGGTAAAACTGCACCGCATTGGAAGCACTCTTTGGCAAATCCAATAAAGCATCTAGAGAACTCCACACTTGATTAAGCGGAGCATAATTCGGATCACCGAACTTAGTTTGTAATAGAAAGGGCTTACCAGCCGCGATCTCCCCAGCTTGCCAGATCTCCTCCCAAGCCGCTCTAGATTCGGACCGGGCTTATCTTGCCTCCTGTAGGGCCTTGTCAAGATCAGCCGTTTCGGCTTTATTATCCCTCTCAAGAAATCCGCAGCGGCTATCGGCCTCCTTTAGTTCAAGTGTCATCAAGGATATTTTCTCCTCGTATTGGTGCCGAGCAGCCTGTTTGGCCTTTAACTCGGCAGATTCCTTTTCGACAGCCGCATTACTAATACGGGCCTGCTCGTTGGCCCGGGCTAGCTCAGCTCGAAGGATCTCGACTACGGCAGCACCATCTGCAGATATGTACATCTTATTACACAATTCTTCGCATCATTCTTATATTGTAAACATGTCCATAAGTATGACTGCCCCAAAAATATACCTTGCGCCTCGTCAAGTCGCCTGTTGATAAGCGCGATATCATTATCCGCCTCATCAATCTTGTGTTGCAAATCCGCAACTTCTGTAGTCCGGTCAGTTATCGGGGAGGTCACAGCCTGTGTTCCAATTAATCAGATTATTTCCTGGGCATATCTTTTGATCCTCTGATCGCCTCCCTCGAGAAGCCAATTAGAGTCTCAGGGGCTGCTATCTATACATAGGTGCATTTTGTGAATAAAACACAATCGAACATATTACAGTACAAACCTCGAAGCCTCTTAGCAGGCTCACGAAGGCCTCATTCAATCTGATTTTCGTGGACAAGACCTTTTCAACCACTGTGCCCATCAAGGTACGATGTTCCTCTGAGATGGACACCTGCTGCAGCATGTTTGTCAATATATCCGGCGCCTCTGGGTTTCCAGAAGCTGCTAAAGGAGTATGGCCTCCCTTTGAAGGAATCCGTTTACTCGTATCTGGCTATAGAACGGACTGCTCGGGACCTCCATTGTTGGTCCCCGGACCCTGGGCCACCGAAGTATCACCTTCGGGTAGTGTCTTCATCATCCCTTGCACCACTTGTTGATCAGGGGAGACGCTCAGCGATGATACCTCGAAGTCGTCCGCCCTATTGGGCGAGGAGACCGGTGGAGGCGTCTCGCTTTCCATCATCTCCGGGAGAAGGTCCCTCGAGGAAGAGGACTGTTGAAGAAGACTGCGTGCCGAACTACAAAAAACATATATTCTAGACATTACAAGAAAGGAACAGGATATGTTTAAAACACCCTTGTTCACTTACAATTTGGCCCGAGGCTTGTCCTCATCATGGGACTGCGCGATGACGTCGTCCTTCAAGCCCGAGCCAGCCGTCAAAGGCATCTTGCCTCGCTTAGGAGCCTTTTCCTCCCAATCTTCGGAGGCGGCCCTTTTCTTTCCATGGGGGGGAGAAACATTGACTTCCCCTTCATTTTTGTCTTCGGACGATGGAATCTTGATTCCCTCGGACACAATGTCTGATATACCGTCGTGATGGAGGACATCTTTGGTCCTCCCACTCTCCGATTTTCTCTCCTTCACAGGCATCTGGTACGGTGCCGGGACCAACATCCTTGTTAATACGGGATCCGCTAAGCCTTCGGGAAGGGGGGCCGAACACCTAATTAGTTCCGCTTTCTTTATCCAGCCCTAGAATAAGATAGTTTGCTCAGTAACATATTATGACATACTTAACTACAAAGTGTTCGGAAGTCAAGTGCTTACCGGGGTATCTGGACGGTTGCAGTCGAGGCCAGCGTCCTCAGAGGTGTCCGGCCAATGTTTTCGTTTCCCGAAAAACAACTTCCACATCCCTTTGTGCGTAATGCTGAAGAAGTGTTGGAGGGTTCGTCGTCCTTCCGGTTTAAACTCCCACAGGCGGAGAGGCCTATGCTGGCATGGCAGAGTTCGGTGGACTAGCATTACTTGAATTACATCGACAAGATCGATGTCCTTCTCAAGGAGGGTTCGGATGTGGCTCTGTAGAGTCTGTATTTCATCAACTGATCCCCAGTCCAGCCCCTTATTAATCCATGATGCAAGCTATAATGGAGGGCCGAAACGGCACACAGGTATAGCTGCCCACCTGGTACTATGGGGTTCTGTGACGTAAAACCACTTTCGCTGCCATTGGTTGGAAGTTTCGGTGAAAGAGCATTTTGGCCAGAGAGTGTTGGTAAGCTTGCTTACTACAACACTGCCACACTCCGCCTATTCCCCATCGACGACCTTCGGCTTCACACTAAAGGTCTTGAGCCATAGGCAGACGTGTGGGGGGATTCGGAGGAAGGCCTCGCACGTGATGATAAACGCCGAGGCGTGGAGGATCAGGAGCTAGATCATGAAAATCTAGTCTGTAATAAAACATTAGCCCCCGGACGAAGGGGTGGAGAGCGAACCCTAGCCCTCAGAGGAAGTGAGAGATGAATACGACCCTCTCGCCGGATCTGGGGGTCGGAATAACCTGTCCTTGAGCAGGAAGCCTGTGCAGGATCTCCGCGGTCAGGTATCTGGCCGCCCGAAGCTTTGTAATATCCTCCTCTATAACGGATGAAGCCACCCATCGACCTTGAGGGCTGGGTCTGGACATGATGGGAATCTTGGAGGAATGGAGTCGAACCTTGGGTGCAAGAACTTGAGGTGGGAAAGGCTGAGGAGAGGTTTGGTGTAAAAAGATGGCCCTTGGTTCCTTTATAAAGGCACCAGGTATTGAACGCCTCCTCCTGAGCCTGGAGCCCTGCCTATTCCTAAGGAATCTTTCCAACAGAATGGTTGGGTTACCCACGCTCGTATTGATGAGAATCCCACAATAAGGAGACACGATCTCTGCTTCGACATGATGTGCCAATAACAACCACGCCTCGAAACATGGAACGGCAGGATAGGAAATGGTTCAAAATAAATAACCGGGCGAGCGTGATGTCACGTTATAAAAATTATCAGTAGATTGGACTCGTGAAATACTATACTCTCTACGGTTGTGGTACTTGTGTTGTAGGTCCGGACACTGTTGTTTCGTCCGAAGACTATCCTGGAGTATTCGGAAAGGGGAACCTGCCTTGCAATGCCAAAGACAATCTGCGCGCTGGACACCTTGTCATTGAAGCCTGGTTCAGGGGCTACTGAGGGAGTCATGGACTAAGGGGTCCTCGGGCGTCCGACCTGTTCGACATGGGCCGGACTATTGGGCTATGAAGATACAAAGACCGAAGACTCTGCCCGTGTCCGGATGGGGATCTCCTTGGTGTGGAAGGCAAGCTTGGCAACCCAATATGAAGATTTCTTTCTCTGTAACCGACCTTGTACAACCCTGGTCCCCTCTGGTGTCTATATAAACCGGAGGGCTTAGTCCGGATGAGGGGATAATCATAATCGTAGTCATATAGGCTAGACTTTTAGGGTTTAGCCATTAAGGTCTCGTGGTAGATCAACTCTTGTAATACTCATATTCATCAAGATCAATCAAGCAGGAAGTAGGGTATTACCTCCATAGAGAGGGCCCGAACCTGGGTAAACATTGTGTCCCATGTCTCATGTTACCATTGACCTTAGACACAAAGTTCGAGACCCCCTACCCGAGATCCGCCGGTTTTGACACCGACAAGGGGAGAGTGTGTCTACGTACCCTCGTAGACCGAAAGTGGATGCGTTAAGTAACGCGGTTGATGTAGTCGAACGTCTTCGCGATCCAACCGATCAAGCACCGAACGCACGACACCTCCGCGATCTGCACACGTACAGCTCGATGACATCCCACGAACTCTTGATCCAGCTGAGGTCGAGGGAGAGTTTCATCAGCATGACGGCGTGGTGACGGTGATGATGAAGTTACCGGCGCAGGGCTTCGCCTAAGCACTGCAACGATATGACCGAGGTGTGTTTCTGTGGAGGGGGGCACCGTACATGGCTAAGAGAAACTTTGGTGTGCCTTTGGGGTGCCCCCCTCCCACATATATAAAGGGGGAGGGAGGAGGAGGCCGGCCAAGGGGAGGAGGCGCGCCTAGGGGGGCAATCCTACTCCAAGTAGGATTCGCCCCCCCCCCCTTCCTAGTCCAACAAGGAGAAGGGGGGAAGGTGAGGAGGAGAGAAGGAAAGGGGGGCCGACCCCCTTAGTCCAATTCGGTTTGGGATAGGGGGGCGCGCGACCTGCCTTGGCCTACCTCCTCTATTCCACCTATAGGCCCATGAGGCCCAATAACCCCCGGGGGGTTCCGGTAACCCCCCGGTACTCCAGAAAATACCCGATACACCTCGGAACCATTTCGGTGTCCGAATATAGTCATCCGATATATCAATCTTTATGTCCCGACCATTTCAAGACTCCTCATCATGTCCGTTATCAAATCCGGGACTCTGAACTACCTTCGGTACATCAAAACACATAAACTCATAATACAGATCGTCATCGAAAGTTAAGCGTGCGGACCGTACGGGTTCGAGAACTATGTATACATGACCGGGACTAATCTCGGGTCAATAACCAATAGAGGAACCTAGATGCTCATATTGGTTCCTACATATTCTACAAAGATCTTTATCGGTCAAATCGCATAACAACATACGTTGTTCCCTTTGTCATCAGTATGTTACTTGCCCGAGATTCGATCGTCGGTATCATACCTAGTTCAATATCGTTACCGGCAAGTCTCTTTACTCGTTTCGTAATGCAACATCCCGCAACTAACTCATTAGTCACATTGCTTGCAAGGCTTATAGTGATGTGCATTACCAAGAGGGCCCAACGATACCTCTCCGGCAATCAGAGTGACAAATCCTAATCTTGATCTATGCCAACTCAACAAACACCATTGGAGACACCTGTAGATCATCTCTATAATCTCCCATTTACGTTGTGACGTTTGATAGCATGCTAAGTGTTCCTCCGGTATTCAGGAGTTGCATAACCTCATAGTCATAGGAACATGTATAAGTCATGAAGAAAGCAATAGCAATAAACTAAACGATCAAAGTGCTAAGCTAATGGATGGGTCTTGTCCATCACATCATTCTCTAATGATGTGATCCCATTCATCAAATGACAACACATGTCTATGGCTAGGAAACTTAACCATCTTTGATTAACGAGCTAGTCTAGTAGAGGCATACTAGGGACACTCTGTTTGTCTATGTATTCACACATGTACTAATTTTCCGGTTAATACAATTCGAGCATGAATAATAAACATTATCATGATATAAGGAAATATAAATAACAACTTTATTATTGCCTCTAGGTCATATTTCTTTCAGTCTCCCACTTGCACTAGACTCAATAATCTAGTTCACAACGTCATGTGATTTCACACCAATAGTTTCATATCTTTATGTGATTAGTTCACATCTCCATGTGACTAATACCCAAAGGGTTTACTAGAGTCAATAATCTAGTTCACATTGCCATGTGATTAATACGCAAAGAGTACTAAGGTGTGATCATGTTTTGCTTGTGAGAGAAGTTTAGTCAATGGGTCTGCCACATTCAGAGCCGTATGTATTTTGCAATTTTTCTATGTCTACAATGCTCTGCATGGAGCTACTCTAGCTAATCGCTCCCACATTCAATATGTATCTAGATCGAGACTTAGAGTCATCCAGATCGGTGTCAAAGCTTGCATCAACGTAACTCTTTACGATGAACTCTTTGTCACCTCCATACCCGAGAAACATTTCCTTATTCCACTAAGGATAATTTTGACCGCTGTTCAGTGATCCACTCCTGGATCACTATTGTACCCTCTTGCCAAACTCATGGTGAGGTACACAATAGGTCTGGTGCACAGCATAACATACTTTATAGAACCTATGACTGAGGCATAGGGAATGACTTTTTATTCTCTTTCTATTTTCTGCCGTGGTCGGGTTTTGAGTCTTTACTCAATTTCACACCTTGCAACACAGGAAACAACTCCTTCTTTGACTGTTCCATTTGAAATACTTCAAAAAATTGTCAAGGTATGTACTCAGTGAAAAAATTTATCAAGCGTCTTGATCTATCTCTATAGATCTTGATGCTCAATATCTAAGCAGCTTCACCGAGGTCTTCCTTTGAAAAACGCCTTTCAAATACTCCTTCATGTTTTCCAGAAAATTCTACATTATTTCCGATCAACAATATGTCATTCACATATACTTATCAAAAATGTTGTAGTGCTCCCACTCACTTTCTTATAAATACAGGCTTCACCGCAAGTCTATATAAAACTATATGCTTTGATCAACTCATCAAAGCGTATATTCCAATTCCGATATGCTTGCACCAGTCCATAGATGGATCGCTAGAGCTTGCATACTTTGTTAGCACCTTTAGGATTGAAAAAACCTTCTTGTTGTATCATATACAACTCTTCTATTTGCCAGATTTCATAAAATGTGGCAATTGCTAACATGATTCGGACAAATTTAAGCAGCGCTACGAGTGAGAAAATCTCATCGTAGTCAACAACTTGAACTTGTCGAATTTTTTGTGTGACAATTCAAGCTTTGTAGATAGTAACACTACTATCAACGTATGTCCTCCTCTTGAAGATCCATTTATTCTCAATGGCTTGACGATCATTGAGCAAGTCAACCAAAGTCCATACTTTGTTCTTATACATGGATCACATCTCAGATTTCATGGCCTCAAGCCATTTTTAGGGAATCTGGGCTCATCATCACTTCCTCATAGTTCATGGTCCAGTAACATGACTTCTAGAACAGGATTACCGTACCACTTGATGCGGAACGTACTCTGTTTGACCTATGAGGTTCGGTAGTAACTTGATCCAAAGTTTCATGATCATCATCATTAACTTCCTCACTAATTGGTGTAGGCATCACTGGAACTGATTTCTGTGATGAACTACTTTCCAATTCAGGAGAAGTTACAATTACCTCATCAAGTTCTACTTTCCTCCCACTCACTTCTTTCGAGAGAAACTCCTTCTCTATAAAGGATCCATTCTTAGCAACGAATATCTTGCCTTCGGATTTGTGATAGAAGTTGTACCCAACAGTCTCCTTTGAGTATCCTATGAAGACACATATCTCCGATTTGGGTCGAGCTTATCAGGTTGAAGTTTTTTACATAAGTATCGCAACCCCAAACTTTAAGAAATGACAGCTTAGGTTTCTTGCCAAACCACATTTCATATGGTGTCATCTCAACGGATTTAGATGGTGCCATATTTAATGTGAATGCAGTTTTCTCTTATGCATAACCCCAAAACGATAGTGGTAAATTGGTAAGAGACATCATAGATCGCACCATATCTAATAAAGTATGGTTATGACATTCGGACACACCATTACGCTGTGGTGTTCCAGGTGGTGTGAGTTGTGAAACTATTCCACATTGTTTCAAATGAATACCAAACTCGTAACTCAAATATTCGTCTCTGCGATCAGATCGTAGAAACTTTATTTTCTTGTTATGAAGATTTTCCACTTCACTATGAAATTCTTTGAACTTTCCAAATGTTTTAGACTTATTTTTCATCAAGTAGATATACCCATATCTGCTCAAATCATCTGTGAATGTCATAAAATAACGATACCCATCGTGAGCCTCAACACTCATCGGACTGCATATATTAGTATATATAATTTCCAACAAGTCTGTTGCTCGTTCCATTGTTCCGGAGAACGAAGTCTTAGTCATCTTGCCCATCAGGCATGGTTCGCAAGCATCAAGTGATTCATAATAAAGTGATTCCAAAAGCCCATAAGCATGGAGTTCCTTCATGCGCTTTACACCAATATGACCTAAACGGCAGTGCCACAAATAAGTTGCACTATCATTATTAACCTTGTATATTTTGGCTTCAATATTATGAATATGTGTATCACTACAATCGAGATTCAATAAACCATTCATCTTGGGTGTATGACCACAGAAGGTTTTATTCATGTAAATAGAATAACAATTATTCTTTGACTTAAATGAATAACCGTATTGCAATAAACATGATCCAATCATATTATGCTCAACACAAACACCAAATAACATTTATTTTAGGTTCAGCACTAATCACGAAGGTAAAGCGAGTGTGCGATGGTGATCTTATCAACCTTGGAATCACTTCCAACACACATCGTCACCTTGCCCTCAACTAGTCTCTGTTCATTTTATAACTCCCGTTTCAAGTTACTAATCATAGCAACTGAACCAGTGTAAAATACCCAGGGGCTACTATGAATACTAGTAAAGTACACATCAATAACATGTATATCATATATACTTTTGTTCAATTTCCCATCCTTCTTATCCGCCAAGTATTTGGGGCAGTTCCGCTTCCAGTGACCATTTCCTTTGAAGTAGAAGCACTCAGTTTCAGGCTTGGGTCTAGGTTTGGGCTTCTTCATGGGAGTGGCAACTTGCTTGTCATTCTTCTTGAAGTTCCCTTTCTTTTCCTTGCCCTTTTACTTGAAACTAGTGGTCTTGTCAACCATCAACACTTGATGCTTTTCTTGATTTCTACCTTTGTTGATTTCAGCATCGCGAAGTGCTTGAGGAATCATTCTCGTCATCCCTTGCATATTATAGTTCATCACAAAGTTCCAGTAACTTGGTGATAGCGACTAGAGAACTCTCACAATCACTATTTTATTTGGAAGATTAACTCCCACTTGATTCAAGCGATTGTAGTACTCAGACAATCTGAGCACATTCTCACTGGTTGAGCTATTCTCCTCCATCTTGTAGGCAAAGTAATTGTCAGAGGTCTCATACCTCTTGATGGGCATGAGCCTGAAATACCAATTTCAGCTCTTGGAACATCTTATATGCTCTGTGGCATTCAAAAAGTTTTTGAAGTCCCGGTTCTAAGCCGTAAAGCATGGTGCACTAAACTATCAAGTAGTCATCGTACTGAGCTTGCTAAACGTTCATAACGTCTATATCTGCTCCTGCAATAGGTCCATCACCTAGTGGTGCATCAAGGACGTAATTCTTCTACACAGCAATGAGGATAATCCTCAGAACACGGACCTAGTCTGCATCATTGCTACTATCATCTTTCAACATAGTTTTTCTCTAGGAACATATCAAAAATAAACGGGGAGCTACATCGTGAGCTGTTGATCTACAACATAGTTATGCAAATACTATCAGGACTAAGTTCATGATAAATTAAAGTTCATTTAATCATATTACTTAAGAACTCCCACTTAGATAGACATCCCTCTAGTCATCTAAATGATCACGTGATCCATATCAACTAAACCATGTCCGATCATCACGTGAGATGGAGTAGCTTTCAATGGTGAACATCACTATGTTGATCATATCTACCATATGATTCACGTTAGATCTTTCAATCTCAGTGTTCCGAGGCCATATCTGCATATGCTAGGTTCATCAAGTTTAACCCGAGTATTCTACATGTGCAAAACTGGCTAGCACCCGTTGTACGTGAACGTAGAGCTTGTCACACCCGATCATCACGTGGTGTCTCGGCATGAAGAACTGTCACAACGGTGCATACTCAGGGTGAACACTTATACCTTGAAATTTTAGTAAGGGATCATCTCATAATGATACTGTCGTACTAAGCAAAATAAGAAGCATAAAAGATAAACAACACATGTAATCAAAATATGTGACATGATATGTCCATCATCATCTTGTGCCTTTGATCTCCATCTCCAAAGTACTATCATGATCTCCATCGTCACCGGCAAGACACCATGATCTCCATCATCTTGATCTTTATCAACGTGTCGTCACATGGTCGTCTCGCCAACTATTGCTTTTGCAACTATTGCTATCACATAGTGATAAAGTAAAACAATTATATGGCGCTTGCATATTATGCAATAAAGAGACAACCATAAGGCTCCTGCTAGTTGCCGATAACTTTAACAAAACATGATCATCTCATACAACAAATTATATCTCATCACGTCTTGACCATATCACATCACAACATGCCCTGCAAAAACAAGTTAGACGTCCTCTACTTTGCTGTTGCAGGTTTTACGTGGCTGCTACGGGCTTCTAGCAAGAACCGTTCTTACCTACGCATCAAAACCACAATGATTTTCGTCAAGTGTGCTGTTTTAACCTTCAACAAGGACCGGGCGTAGTCAAACTCGATTCAACTAAAGTTGGAGAAACAGACACCCACTAGCCACCTGTGTGCGAAGCACGGCGGTAGAACCAGTCTCATGAATGCGGTCATGTAATGTCGGTCTGGGCCGCTTCATCCAACAATACCGCTGAATCAAAGTATGACATGCTGGTAAGAAGTATGACTATTATCGCCCACAACTCTTTGTGTTCTACTCGTGCATATAACATCTACGCATAGACCTGGCTCGGATGCCACAGTTGGGGAATGTAGTATTTCAAAAAAATTCCTACGATCACGCAAGATCTATCTAGGAGAAGCATAGAAACGAGAGGGGAGAGTGTGTCTACGTACCCTCGTAGACCGAAAGCGGAAGCATTAAGTAACACGGTTGATGTAGTCGAACGTCTTCGCGATCCAACTGATCAAGCACCGAACGCACAGCACCTCCACGATCTGCACATGTACAGCTCGATGACATCCTACGAACTCTTGATCCAGCTGAGGTTGAGGGAGACTTTCGTCAACATGACGGCATGGTGATGGTGATGATGAAGTTACCGATGCTAGGTTTCGCCTAAGCACTGCAACGATATGACCGAGGTGTGTTTCTGTGGAGGGGGCACCGCACATGGCTAAGAGAAACTTTGGTGTACCTTTGGGGTGCCCCCTCCCACGTATATAAAGGAGGGAGGGAGGAGGAGGAGGCCGTCCAAGGGGAGGAGGCATGCCTAGGGGGGAAATCCTACTCCAAGTAGGATTCGCCCCCCCCCCCCCCCTTCCTAGTCCAACAAGGATAAGGGGGGAAGGTGAGGGAGGAGAGAAGGAAAGGGGGGCCGACCCCCTTAGTCCAATTCGGTTTGGGATAGGGGGGCGGCCCCCTTAGTCCAATTCGGTTTGGGCTAGGGGGGTGCACGCCCTACCTTGGACTGCCTCCTCTCTTCCACCTATAGGCCCATGAGGCCCAATAACCCCCCGGGGGGTTCCGGTAACCCCCCAGTACCCCGGAAAATACCCGAAACACCTCGGAACCATTCTGGTGTCCGAATATAGTCATCCAATATATCAATCTTTATGTCTCGACCATTTCGAGACTCCTCGTCATGTCCGTGATATCATCCGGGGGTCCAAACTACCTTCGGTACATCAAAACACATAAACTCATAATACCGATCATCGCCGAACGTTAAGCGTGCGGACCCTATGGGTTCAAGAACTATGTAGACATGACCGGGACTCATCTCCGGTCAATAACCAATAGCGGAACCTGGATGCTCATGTTGGTTCCTACATATTCTACGAAGATCTTTATCGGTCAAACCACACAACAACATACGTTGTTCCCTTGGTCATCGGTATGTTACTTGCCCGAGATTTGATCGTCGGTATCATACCTAGTTCAATCTCGTTATTGGCAAGTCTCTTTACTCATTCCGTAATGCAACATCCCGCAACTAACTCATTAGTCACATTGCTTGCAAGGCTTATAGTGATGTGCATTACCGAGAGGGCCCAGAGATACCTCTCCGACAATCGGAGTGACAAATCCTAATGTTGATCTATGCCAACTCAACAAACACCATCGGAGACACATGTAGAGCATCTTCATAATCTCCCAGTTACGTTGTGACGTTTGATAGCACACTAAGTGTTCCTCCGGTATACGGGAGTTGAATAATCTCTTAGTCATAGGAACATGTATAAGTCATGAAGAAAGCAATAGCAATAAACTAAACGATCAAAGTGCTAAGCTAACGGATGGGTCTTGTCCATCACATCATTATCTAATGATGTGATCCCGTTCGTCAAATGACAACACATTTCTATGGCTAGGATACTTAACCATCTTTGATTAACGAGCTAGTCTAGTAGAGGCATACTTCGGACACTCTGTTTGTCTATGTATTCACACATGTACTAAGTTTCCGGTTAATACAATTCGAGCATGAATAATGAACATTTATCATGATATAAGGAAATATAAATAACAACTTTATTATTGCCTCTAGGGCATATTTCCTTCAGGAAGGTACGGGTGAAATCAAATCATGTATACAAAATATTATTTGCACCCATGCCACCTTACCACTTTTTCTATGAAGATTCAAATTCAGCCTATGTTTGCTTTACCAGGTAGTACCGTAGTGGTAGGCAGTAGTACTGCTCCCCAAAGGGACCGTGTACTAGGCCGTGTAGGAATATTCAAATATTATTCTGTTGTCTGCTCCAGGCGGGTAGTACCATGTACTAGGCCGGTAGCACCTCTCCCCTGCTGGATCGACACTACTAGAGCAGGTGTCGGACCTACTATTGTAGAGACGTCATTCTGTTTTGGTAGCGGCAATGCCACAAAAGTACCAACTATTGTATTTTAGCTGGTACTACCGGTGTCCATAGCGGTAGTGCTGCTTGGACATGTCTACTGCAGCTCTACCAGTAGACCAGCAGTACCATCCCCTTGACTGGAAGTACCGCTCACCTGTGGAGCGGAACTACCGGGCCAAGTACTAGATGAGCTACTGTAGAGGGGTTATTCTTCTTTGTTTTGGACATGGTGCTAGGGCGCCACAACTACGGCACTACTAAGCCAATACTACTAGGATCCTAAGTGGTACTACCAGTTAGACCTTCACATTGTTGTCTGAAGGTACCAGCGGTAGTACCTTCTCTGGAGCGGTAGTACTGCTTAGTACAAAAAACTACATAACGATTGGATTTGGAGAAGACTATAAAAAGAGGTTCGTCTTTCCCAATTCGACCCACCTCTTTGCTCTCTCTCTCTCTCTCTCCTTGTTTGTTGCCCAAAGCTATTTATATATCTTGCTCGATTTCCCTCCCTAGCAACTCAAACTTGTTGATCTTCTAGGATTTGAGGGAGACGACCTATATCTACACGTCCACCAGAGGCGTGAGGAGAATAAGGTGATCTATTGTGGTGCTCGGTGAGCATCGTGCCGCTATACCTCTCCAACAGGGATGTACATCCCCCAAAGGAGGGAACTTCGCGAACTACATCATCGTCCCCACTTACGGTTTATTCTTTACTTCACTTACTTGTTGCAAGCTTACTTTAAGTGTTAATCTTTCTAACTTGTTGTTATTCTTGAGCCTGGCATGTAGGTTGTCCATCTAGTTGGATATCTAGATAACCTATATTCATGTTGTATCCCTTCAAATTGAAAAAAGAAGTTAAAAATTGTTAATCACCTATTCACCCCCCCCCCTTCTAGTCGACCATACCGATCTTTTCAAGATATAACATAACTAGTTTGTATCACATGTGATGATCATCTAGACAAGTGTGATATTATAGAGGGTTTTGTTTTAGCTTGTAGGTAGATTACAGAGGGCATCGGTAGTTAATGTAGTCGCAAAAAATGCTATTTCACTATGAACTAGCCCACCATGTGTCCAACTAAATAAGCTTCTTTCTTGATGGTCTTATCTTTCTAACCTTGTGTTTTATTACTTCTCTCTTTCTTTGATTTGACCATGACTATTGCCTACGACCTACATTGACTCGGTCTGGCTCGTCCTTTCGCCATGTCGATTGTTATGTAGGATAACAATCCTACATAATCCTACATAACAATCCACATGGCTCATCCTTGGTCAATTGTTTTAGGAGTATGACCTTTTTTTCATAATATCGAACAACTATTGTTCTCTCATGAACAACCGCCTTGCAACTTCTATGCAATGGGCTAGAGTGTACAACAACTCTAAAATGAATTATGACAATACAGAGGTAATGAGTCAGCCTGGCAATTTTGTAATCGGTTCTTGACTAAGAAGAACCAGATTGTCAAGAGCATGCCGCCCTCCTATCTCCCACCTCTCTCCCACACCCAACAATGGAATTAGCTAGGTGCTACTGTCATGGAAGGCCTTCTTCATTGGGATTTCAACCTTGGCCTTGCGGTTGCAGATCAGGGGCATCGTCGTTTTGGGGAAACAGTCCATTTCTCCCCCTCTCGCCATACGAAGGAAGTTTTCTTGGTTGTCACTTTTTCATCGGCTTCCTTTCCCTCCCAGAGGAATATGTGGGTATTGCTTTACAATGTTGCATTGGTGGTCATTGTCGGTGTCAAAACCGGCCGATCTCGGGTAGGGGGTCCCGAGCTGTGCGTCTGAGGATCGAAGGTAACATGAGACAAGGTACATGATGTTTACCCAGGTTTGGGCCCTCTTAATGGAGGTAATACGCTACTTCCTGCTTGATTGACTTTGATGAGTATAGGGGTTACAAGAGTTGATCTACCTCGAGATCGTAATGGCTAAACCCTAGATGTCTAGCATGTATGATTATGATTTCCTCTACGGACTAAACCCTCCAGTTTATATAGACACCGGAGGGGCCTAGGTTTTATACAGAGTCGGTTTACAGAGAAAGGAATCTTCATATCCGAACCGCAAGCTTACCATCCACGCAAAGGAGAGTCCCATCCGAAGACGGGGGGACTTCTATCTTATACATTCACAACCCACCAGTCCGGCCCAGGTCACACAGTCCGGACGCCCAGGGACCCCCTAATCCAGGACTCCCTCAGTAGCCCCTGAACCAGGCTTCAATGACGACGTGTCCGGTGCGCAGATTGTCTTCGGCATTGCAAGGCGGGTTCCTCCTCCGGATACTCCAAAGTAGTTGATCAAAAGAGCTATATCTGGCTCTGCACAATAGTTACAACCCTGAACCACAAGGGCAAAATACTTAAACAAAAATAGGTCATGTCTTCGGACAGCTTTTTCGGCGAGGTGTTGCGTTCTGGCCTTATCATTATTTCGAACAGTTTTTAGCCTCCCGCTTCGCATTTCGAGGCGTGGTCTTTGTTGACATGTCTTTTCAAAACAGAGATTGTGTCCCCTTATTGTGGCATTTTCATTAATACAGATTTGGGTAATCCAACCGTGCCGTTTGCACGACCCCTTGGGAATAGGCGAGTTTTAAGGCTCGTGGGGGGATGCTCAATATTCACTTCTTTTATAAGAAGATAAGGGTCCCTCTTTTTACCCCACGCCTTCTCCTCCTCTACCCTTCCATCCCTGAGCTCTAGCGCCCAGGTCCCGATCTTTTCTATCGCCACCAAACACTCCAGCCATGTTCAGATCTGGAGCACAGGGCAAGTGGATGGCCTCTGTGACGCCCCAAGACCGGTGCTCCAGATGCCTTCCATGGATTCCGAGATTCGTTGTGTGATTTGTTTTGTTCGTTGCATTCATATGTGCTTGTTGCATTGCATCATGTCATCATATGCATTGCATCCTCATGTTTTCAAAACTCGCATCCGTCCCGGTCTCAACGTTCCTTCCGTTGTCCGTTCTAAGCAAAGACACACTCGCACGCGCCTGCGGCACGTCCGAAATACTATTTTATAAGTGGTCAGATAATGTTCTCGGAATGGGATGAAAGTTGGCGTGCGGTCTTATTATAGTGTAGGTAGACCACCTGTCAAATTTCATCGCATTCCGAGTTCGTTTGATGCCCCAACGAATAACTATAGCGACAATATAGCCGGTCAAATCATCTGACGTTTTCGGTGTCCGGAAACGGCAGTCGAGCCTCTCTCTCCTTTCTCTTCTACCGCCCAATGCCTCTCCACATAGCCACAATCAGCCCACCTGCAGCCCACTGCCACCCACTAGGCCCAACCAACCCCCCCTCTCGACCGGTGCCTTCGGATCTCAATCGGAGCGCTCTGGAAGCCCCCAAACCCCCTCCCCTAGCATCTCTGCCTATAAAAGGAAGGCTAGCCCTTCCTAATCTGGATAAACCCTAGCCTCCTCGAAACCCACAGGCCGCTAGCCTCTTCCCACCTCCTCCTCGTTTTCCATGCCGGCCTAACCCGCCGCCGACACTTGTCGTCACCGCTGCCACGCCTTTCGGCCAATGCCAGCGCGCCACCTCACCTCGCGAGACGCTCCCAGCCTATCCCTCCACGCCACATCACCCCTGCCTCCCTCCACCTCCTGCAGGGCCCGCTGAATCCCATCTCAGGCCGTGCCAGGCCGGATTTAGGCACGGACGAGCCTGGCCGCACCCCCACAGGTGCCTGCTCCGCCGCCGCTCATCGTCCTCGCGGGAGCACACCGACCCTCCGCCATCGTGCGCCTCGGACCCGGATGCTCCGCGCCGCCAGTGAGCTCCCTGCCTCGCAGCACCCGCCCGGGCCGCGCCTCACTGTCACCCGTGTACGGCGACCGGACCTCGCCGGAGAATGCCGCTCCACCCTGGATCTCCTTCGCTGGTGCCCGTGCCTCGTCCAAGCTCCACCGCTGGCGCCGCCAGGCTCCTCTGCCGCCGGATCTGGACCTCCCTGCCCCTGCCTCGCCGCCCGGCATCTTCCCGACCACCTCCACATTCGGCCGGCCCGATCTGCTCCCCGCGTCGCCCTCGTCGGAGATCATGCATCAGCGTTGACCACGCTCCTGCGCATGGGCACGGTCGCACCAATGCCTTGCCTCTATAGCCTGTGCCCCGCGAGGCCCAGCCCCGCACCATGCTCAAGCCCAGCATCACCGACTGGGCCATGGACCATGGTGAGGCCACCCCGTGCGCCCTCTTCTCTTTTTCCCACTGTTGGGCAAGTCAGTTTCAGCCCGTGGATGTTTTTGCTAAATATCCATAACATGCATAATTACACAAATTTGCCCATCATTTTAAAATGGTCACACCTAAATAACCATGCATCGTATTAAAACAAACTATACATGTAAAATGCTTAGAATTTCATCTAGTTTCATAATATGCCACTTTCATCTATGTTAAAAACGTTTAAAATGTTGTTTGATTAAATTTGCTCATATGTCATGTTAAAATGATTTATTTCATAACTAAATAACCATAAATCCAATTTTAATAAACTTTGTATGCAAATGGGTTTGAAAAATGCATAGATTAACTTGGTGCACTTTGTTCTACTTTTTAACAAAAATAAAATATGCTTTAGGACAGAACAGTACCAAATCTAAAATATGCACATGAGGATTTTCCGGAATTGTTGCTTGTTATTTCCGGCCTCATTTAAACTTGCCTAAATAGTTACTTTACTTATGCTTCACCTCTTGTCATGTTTGACAACATTTAATATTGTTGGGTGCATAAACAGGAGAGAACTAAATACTTGCATGTGGTGTTTCTTCAATATGCAACTCGTTGCATATTGAGCTCCACTTAATTTGTAGTATTATTTGATGCACTTTGCCATGCTATTCTTCATTAAACCGGACATGCATCATACTTGATTGTGCATCATGCCATGTTTATGTGATGGTTGTTTACCATGTTGTTTGCTTCTTTCCGGTTGTGCTTCTTCTCGATAGTCCGGTTTCTTTGCGAGTGTGAGGTCGTTCGACTACGTTGCTTTGTCTACTTCATGGACTCATTCTTCTTCCTTGCGGGATTTCAGGCAAGATGGCCGTCACCTTGGATCTCACTACTATCTTTGCTATGCTAGTTGTCTCGATGCTATCGCTATGTCGCGCTACCTACCACTTGTTTATCAAGCCTCCCAAATTGCCATGATAGCCTCTAACCTTTTCACCCTTCCAAGCAAACCGTTGTTTGGCTATGTTACCGCTTTGCTCAGCCCCTCTTATAGCATTGCTAGTTGCAAGTTGTTCCTTGTTGGAACATGGAAATGTTAAGATATCACAATAACTCTTATTTAATTAATGCATCTATATACTTGGTAAAGGGTGGAAGGCTTGGCCTTATGCTTGGTGTTTTGTTCCACCCTTGCCGCCCTAGTTTCCGTCATACCGGTGTTATGTTCCTTGATTTTGTGTCCCTAACACGGTGAGGGTTTATGGGCCCCTCTTGACAATTGGCTTTGAATAAAACTCTTCCAGCAAGGCCCAACATTGGTTTTAACATTTGCCATAATAATACTTGAACCTAATAATTAATTGGCATAGGGCGTCATGAACCCAAGGATTTCTACATACAAGGGGGGCCAGTGCTGATGGTGTTGGTCCCAAATAGAGCATCGTGCGGGACTGCGCCTAGGAAACTTGGGGTATCTAGATCCTGTACGCTTCGCTCAACTGGTGTTCCCTAAGGACGAGATCGGCGCAACTCCTATCAGGCTAGGTCGGTGCATCGGGAGGTCTTGCTGGACTAGTTTTACCATTGTCGAAATGTCTTGTGCACCGGGATTCCGAGTCTGATCGGAGGGTCCCGCGATGGGGGATTGTCTCCGCGGATCGTGAGCTTGTCATGGGATAAGTTTGGACACCCCTATAGGGTTTAAACTTTCGAGAGCCATGCCCGCGGTTATGTGGCAGATGGGAATTTGTTAATATCGGGTTGTAGAGGACTTGAAGTAAACTCATTTAAAATACACCAACCGTGTGCATAACTGTGACTATCTCTTTTCGGGGAGTCCGAGAGGAGAACACGGGTGGGTTATGTTTGACGTAATTAGTTGAGGATCACTTCTTGATCATTTACTAGTTTGAGACCGTTTGCATAGTTTCTCATCTTACTCTTGTACTCGTAAGTTAGCCACCATACATTGCTTAGCCGCTGCTGCAACCTCACCACTTATCCTTGCCATACCCCTTTAAGCTTTGCTAGTCTTGATACCCATGGTAATGGGATTGCTGAGTCCTCGTGGCACATAGTTTACTACACCAACGGTTCTAGGTACAGGTAATGCGTTGATTATGACGTGAGAGCGACGTTTGCTTGTGTTGGAGTTCTTCTTCTGCTTCTTCTTCTTCGTTCAGGGCATAGGTTCCTAGTCGGCAGCCTGGGCTAGCAGGGTGGATGTCATTTGAGCTTCTGTTTGTCTTTCATCTGTAGTCGGATGTTGTTCTATGTATGATATATTGATGTATTCTTGTGGAATTGTATGCCTTTTGTATGTATCCCCAGCTATTATGTAAGGGTACGATGTAGTGATATCCACCCTGCAAAAGCATCTCCGATATGCGCTTCTATCCTTGGTGGGACCTTCGAGTTCCTTTAGGATAGAGTCGCATATTGTGCGTGACAAGTTGGTATCAGAGCCTCCACCGACCATAGGAGACCCCTTGATTGATCGCTGGTGTTGTTGAGTCTAGAACAAAACTGTTTTGAGTCTTACGATTATATATATCGGAGAGTAGGATTCTTTTTACTCCCCAGCCCCCTTCGTCGCTCTAGTGAGGACTCCTGACATAGATGTTTTGACTTCCCTCTTCTCTATTTCACTCAATTTTTTTTAGGATCACGCGGGTATCTTGGAGTCGTTCCGATAATTTTGTGACGAGAACATTGTTCTTGGTGCCTCCTGTCATTTTTGGGTTGTGGTAGTGTCCCGGGGAGTTGATCTCCGAGGTGTTGTCGTCACAATTTTATCGTTGCAGTTCTGGTATACCTGAGCTTTGGCCGACATCGAAATATCTTATATGCAGTTAGTGGTGAGATAACCTTGATGCCACCCAGTACTGGGGTGGGAATTCGGGAGTATTGCCACAGCTCATATATCGGATGCTTTTCAAAGGTCGACGTACACGATTTCTGGAGTTTTCTTGGTTATGTGTTGACAGATGGATACAGTTGGAGCGTAGGGCTTTGTTAGTTGTGTGATATATATTGTGCCTCCCTGTATCCCCAACACCGGATTGCATAAAAAGAAAGTTTCGAGAGTTTTTAGGTCGGGATTCAAGTATCTCATAGGATATCTTTCTAACAGACACATGATACGATATGGGGTCTATCATATGTTTTTTCCGGCTTATTCTGCAAGCCAAATCCTTTGTTTTGTTTTGAGTTGTGGTATTCGAGTTGCTTCGATGTCAAGTGTTGATTCCATACCTTTCCCTAAGCGGTGTTCTCATATTTCTATGTGGATGCTAATCCTTCTTTCTTATCGAGATTGTCATGTCAATTCTTTTCAAACCGGTTTGCTTCTCGTCAAGATGATCCTATCATTTTCCCCATTTGCAAGATCACCTCTTAGTTTTCCCAACGTTGTTCGTTTCATCCGTCCCCAAGTTGCCTTTGTTTTCCCGCCCTCCCACCCTCTTCTTAAAGGACTCAAATTTCTTAATCAAGTATCAATGCCATTCATGTGAACTCTCTTCATTCTTTTCAATCAATATTCTTGCCTAGTGGTTCTCATGAAGATGCTTTACAAGTTCATCATTCTTCGTTCTCCTTTCTTCTCTGGTGGATTCAATTCAAGCTTTGTCGATCATATTCCTTTCCTTGTCTCAAATGCTTCTCATGCCGGTGCACCTCTTAATAATTAACCTCTCGCTATTCATTGGTGCCGGAGTGCTCAAGATATCTCAGAAGATTCGAGTTTCCATTCTTAATCCGTTCAAGCTATTCCGAGGTAGTTATCTCATTCAAGTCATTTAATTCAACCGGTGCAATCCCTCTTTAAAAATCATTTCAACGTTGTTTCTCTTGAGTGGGACCTAACCCATAGGTCTTTTCCCAGGATCTTACCTGACTCTTATAATTTTTCCCGGAGCTATTCTCTAATTCTTTTTCAAAGTTTGACGTAAGAATGAATTATCATCAGTCATATTCCTTCTCCAAGATCGCTTTCAGAACATTTTCATCGTTGGTTCAACATTTCTATTCTTCATTACTCCGGAGTGTCTCAACAATTCATGGTGGGGTTTCTCGTTGTCATTCTCAAATTTTGAAGACCGAAGAAGATTTTTTCTCTCAATCTTGTCCATTCTCTCGAAGATTCATGGTTCTAGCTTTATGCCATTCTCTCATAATTGTTTTCGATTGTGAGAATTCTTTTCACCCATCTGGAGTATTTCAGGAGCTGTTTTCCGTTTCGATCAACTGAAGACCATCATTTCAGAAATCTTGATTCTCAACATTTAGATCTCGTTCTCCAATTCTCCCGGTGCTTTGTTCAAGTATTCTCTAGTCAGCTCGTGATCTATTAGTTCTCATCTATCTAAATTACGTCAAGTATCTTTATTCGTTTTCCAATTCTTCCTGGTGAATTGTTCCTTTGCTACTTTCATTTTCAATTCTTACGGTGGTTCGTTCAAGTTTTCTCTTCCTTGTTATCATATCAACTTATTCATTGTTTCAAATTCTACCGGGTATTCGTTGAAGACTTTCTCAAGTTTGCACTATATATCTCCTTAATCCTTTTCAATAAGAATGAGTAGTATGCCAAATCCATTGTGGGTCATCAATTTAATTGATGAAGGATAGGCATAATGTAATTCTTATTCTTGTTTCATCGCGTAAATTCAATATCTTATTCCGGAGATTCATCAAAATTCTTGGTTTCAAGTGATTCATCTTTGTTTCCGGAGTTGCGACACTTCATGGTTATATCGTCGTGAAGCTCCATCTAAATCACTGCAAGGCTTCAACCATATTCTTTTCATCCATCACTTCCTTCTCATCGTCCTTTTGTTACCAGAGTTCTTCATGGAGGCTCTACATGATGGTTCATCAAGGATTTAATTCCTTCTCGAAGTGTTCACCAAGATTCTTATTGGAGGAGCTCAACATTATTCATCTTGCATTCCGAACTGCAATTGTTCTCCTTTATATTTTGAGGTGGTGTTATGTCATTCTTGATAATTTCCCTTCATGTTTCATGATTCACAAGTTTTCAAGAGTGACATATTTTAAACCCATCAATCTCTTCGTTGGTGTTATCTTGGTATAGATTTCACTTATAGCCTTCCCTAAGGAATGTTGCTATTTGTGGTGTTTATCAATTATCCAAGTTTTCTCCTATCCTCTCGATGAATGAAGTTATCATCTCTTCATTGATCTCAAGCAAGCAATTGTTTTCGTATCTGGCAGAATTTCACCTCAAATTTTGAGATGTTTTCCATAAGCCCACAACAATCTTACTCTTTTCATTGTTGGTTTTCCAACAACTCCATTCAACACTTCTCCTAAGGTTGCTCTTTCAAATTCATTTGAGGTAGAATATGTTGTTTTCTTCTCCGTTCTTTTGATTCCATTCTTACATGTGTTCTAGAGACATTGTGATGTTAGTCTCTTCGACCCATCATCTTGTTTTGTCAAGATCATGTTCTTTTCCTTGATTATCCATTTAACATGAGTGTTGTGTCCTCTGCTCAAGTTCTTTCCATCTTATCAAGTCTTGCACCTCTTTTCAACCGGAGTGCTGTTTGAATTTGTTCTTCCTTGTTCCTTGTTTATCTCATTTCAACCAGAGTGGTTTCAATTCCTTCTTGTCCATTGTGTTCGTCATTCATAGCTTTGCAACCTCCAAGGTTCACATGGTGTTCCTTGTTTCTGTTTTCTACCAGAGTGCTCTCAATTTAGTTTAACTCTATTGTGTTCTTCTTTCAAGTTTTTAACCTCTCAAGGTTCATTGGTTTCACTCGTTTGTCAAAGAAGCAACTTAGTTTTACCTCTTCCTTCTTCCGTTTCTCTCTGGTGCCATCCTTAGATCTCAGGTCGAGATCTCTTGTAAGTGGAGGAGAGTTGTGATGCCCCAAGACCGGCGCTCCAGATGCCTTCCATGGATTCCGAGATTTGTCGTGTGTTTTGTTTTGTTTGTTGCATTCATCTGTGCTTGTTGCATTGCATCATGTCATCATATGCATTGCATCCTCATGTTTTGAAAACTTGTGTCCGTCCCAGTCTCCCCATTCCTTCCGTTGTCCGTTCTGAGCCCAGACACACTCGCACGCGCCCGCGGCACGTCCAAAATACTAATTTATAAGTGGCCAAATAATATTCTCAGAATGGGATGAAAGTTGCTGTGCGGTCTAATTATAGTGTAGGTAGACCGCCTGCCAAATTTCATCGCATTCAGAGTTCGTTTGATGCCCCAACGAATAACTATAGCGGCAATATAGCCAGTCAAACGTCGGACGTTTTCGCTCTCCGGAAACTGCTGCCTGGCCTCTCTCTCTTTTCTCTTCCATGGCCCAAGGCCTCTCCACACAGCTACAATCAGCCCACCTACATCCCACTACCACCCACTAGGCCCAACCAACCCCCTCTCGACTGGTGCCTTCAGATCTTGATCAGAGCGCTCCGGAAGCCCCCAAAGCCCCTCCCCTAGCATCTCTGCCTATAAAAGGAAGGCTAGCCCTTCCTAATCTGGATAAACCCTAGCCTTCTCGAAACCCACATGCCACCAGCCTCTTCCCACCTCCTCCTCGTTTTCCATGCCGGCCTAACCCGCCGCCGACACTTGTCGTCATCGCCGCCACACCTTTCGGCCAATGCCAACGCGCCACCTCACCCCGCGAGACGTTCCCAGCCTATCCTTTCATGCCACGTCGCCCCTGCCTCCCTCCACCTCCCGCAGGGCCCGCTGAAGCCCATCTCAGGCCGCCCGGGGCCGGATCTGGGCCCGGACGAGCCTGTCCGCGCCCCCACAGGCGCCTGCTCCACCGTCGCTCGTCGTCCTCGCCGGAGCACACCGACTCCTCCGCCGTCGTGCGCCCCGGACCCGGATGCTCCACGCCGCCCGCGAGCTCCCTGCCTCGCAGCACCCGCCCAAGCCGCGCCTCGCTATCGCCCGCGTACGGCGACCGGACCTCGCCGGAGAACGCCTGTCCGCCCTGGATCTCCTTCGCCGGTGCCCGCACCTCGTCCAAGCTCCTCCGCCGGCGCCGCCAGGCTCCTCTGCCGCCGGATCTGGACCTCCCTGCCCCTGCCTCGCCGCCTGGCGTCTCCCCGACCAGCTTCACCGTCGGCTGGCCCAATCTACTCCACACATCGCCCTCACCGGAGATCATGCATCGCCGTTGACCGCGCTCCTGTGCATGGGCCCAGTTGCACTAGTGCCTCGCCTCTGCAGCCTGTGCCCCGCGAGGTCCAGCCCCACATCGTGCTCAAGCCCGGCATCACCGACTAGGCCATCGCCCATGGTGAGGCCACCCCATGCGCCCTCTTATTTTTTTCCCCACTGTTGGGCCAGTCAGTTTCAGCTCGTGGACGTTTTTTTCCCTTGGACGAATTTGCTAAATATCCATCACATGCATAATTATAGAAATTTGCCATCATTTTAAAATGGTCACACCTAAATAACCATGCATCGTATTAAAACAAACTATACATGTAAAATGCTTAGAATTTCATCTAGTTTCATAATATGCCACTGCCATCTATGTTAGAAACATTTAAAATGTTGTTTGATTAAATTTGCTCATATGCCATGTTAAAATGATTTATTTCATAACTAAATAACCGTAACTCCAATTTTAATAAAGTTTATAGGCAAATGGGGTAGAAAAATTCATAGATTAACTTGGTGCACTTTGTTATACTGTTTAACATCAATAAAATATGCTTTAGGACAGAACAGTACCAAATCTAAAATATGCACATGAGGATTTTCCGGACTTGTTGCTTGTTATTTCCGGCCTCATTTAAACTTGCCTAAATAGTTAGTTTACTTATGCTTCACCTCTTGCCATGTTTGACAACATTTAATATTGTTGGGTACATAAACGGGAGAGAACTAAATACTTGCATGTGGTGTTTCTTCAATATGTAACTCATTGCATATTGATCTCCACTTAATTTGTAGTATTGTTTGATGCAGTTTGCCATGCCATTCCTCATTAAACCGGACATGCATCATACTTGATTGTGCATCATGCCATGTTTATGTGATGGTTGTTTACCATGTTGTTTGCTTCTTTCCGGTTGTGCTTCTTCTCGATAGTCTGGCTTCTTTGCAAGTGTGAGGATTCGTTCGACTACATTGCTTCGTCTACTTCATGGACTCGTTCTTATTCCTTGCGGGATTTCAGACAAGATGACCGTCACCTTGGATCTCACTACTACCTTTGCTATGCTAGTTTTCTCGATGCTATCGCTATGTCGCGCTACCTACCACTTGTTTATCAAGCCTCCCAAATTGCTATGATAGCCTCTAACCTTTTCACTGTTCCTAGCAAACCGTTGTTTGGCTATGTTACCACTTTGCTCAGCCCCTCTTATAGCATTGCTAGTTGCAGGTGCAGTTGCAGGTTGTTCCTTGTTGGAACATAGAAATGTTGGGATATCACAATATATCTATTTAATTAATGCATCTATATACTTGGTAAAGGGTGGAAGGCTTGGCCTTATGCCTGGTGTTTTGTTCCACTCTTGTCGCCCTATTTTCCGTCATTCCGGTGTTATGTTCCTTGATTTTGCATCCCTAACACAGTGAGGGTTTATTGGCCCCTCTTGACAGTTTGCTTTGAATAATACTCTTCCAGCAAGGCCCAACATTGGTTTTAACATTTTCCATAATAATACTTAAACCTAATAATTGATTGGCATTATGCGTCATGAACCCGAGGATTTCTACATACAAGGGGGCCAATGCTGATGGTGTTGGTCCCAAATAGAGCACCATGCGGGACTGCCCCTAGGCAATTTGGGGTATCTGGATCCTGTATGCTTTGCAGATCCGGTGTACCCTAAGAACGAGATCGTGCAACTCCTATCAGGCTAGGTTGGTGCATCGGGAGGTCTTGCTGGACTAGTTTTACTATTGTCGAAATGTCTTGTGCACCGGGATTCCGAGTTTGATCGGAGGGTCCCGTGATGGAGGATTGTCTCCGCGGATCGTGAGCTTGTCATGGGCTAAGTTGGGACACCCCTGCAGGGTTTAAACTTTCAAGAGCCATGCCCGCGGTTATGTGGCAGATGGGAATTTGTTAATATATGGTTGTAGAGGACTTGAAGTAAACTCATTTACAATACACCAACCGCGTGCGTAACCGTGATTGTCTCTTTTCGGGTAGTCCGAGAGGAGAACATGGTTGGGCTATGTTTGATGTAAGTAGTTCAGGATCACTTCTTGATCATTTACTAGTTTGCGATCGTTTGTGTAGTTTCTCATCTTACTCTTGTACTCGTAAGTTAGCCACCATACATTGCTTAGCCACTACTGCAACCTAACCACTTATCCTTTCCATACCCATTTAAGCTTTGCTAGTCTTGATACCCATGGTAATGGGATTGATGAGTCCTCGTGGCTCACTGTTTACTACACCAATAGTTGCAGGTACAGGTAATGCGTTGATCATGACGTGAGAGCGACGTTTGCTTGTGTTGCAATTCTTCTTCTGCTTCTTCTTCGTTTAGGGGATAGGTTCCTAGTCAGCAGCCTGGGCTAGTGATACATCTCCGTCATATCTACTTTTCCAAATGCTTTTGCCCTTGTTTTGGACTCTAACTTGCATGATTTGAATGGAACTAACCCGGACTGACGCTGTTTTCAGCAGAATTGCCATGGTGTTATTTATGTGTAGAAACAAAAGTTCTCAGAATGACCTGAAACTTCACGGAACGTCTATTTGGAAATATCAAAAAATCCTTGCAAAAGATGAAGACCAGGGGGCCCACACCCTAGCCACGAGGGTGGGGGCGCGCCTGCCCCCCTAGGGCGCGCCCCCTACCTCGTGGGCCCCCTGGAGCTCCTCTGACCTCAACTCCAACTCTATATATTTGCTTTCGGGGAGAAAAAAATCAGGGAGAAGGATTCATTGCGTTTTATGATACGGAGCTGCCGCCAAGCCCTAAAACCTCTCGGGAGGGCTGATCTGGAGTCCGTTCGGGGCTCTGAAGAGGGGAATCCGTCGCCATCGTCATCATCAACCATCTTCCATCACCAATTTCATGATGCTCACCGTCGTGCGTGAGTAATTCCATCGTAGGCTTGCTGGACGGTGATGGGTTGGAAGAGATTTATCATGTAATCGAGTTAGTTTTCTTAGGGTTTGATCCCTAGTATCCACTATGTTCTGAGATTGATGTTGCTATGACTTTGTTGTGCTTAATGCTTGTCACTAGGGCCCGAGTGCCATGATTTCAGATCTGAACCTATTATGTTTTCATCAATATATGAGAGTTCTTGATCCTATCTTGCAAGTCTATAGTCACCTATTATGTGTTATTATCCGTTAACCCCGAAGTGACAATAATCGGGATACTTACTAGTGATGACCGTAGTTTGAGGAGTTCATGTATTCACTATGTGTTAATTCTTTGGTCTGGTACTCTATTAAAAGGAGGACTTAATATCCCTTAGTTTCCATTAGGACCCCGCTGCCACGGGAGGGTAGGACAAAAGATGTCATGCAAATTCTTTTCCATAAGCACGTATGACTATATTCGGAATACATGCCTACATTACATTGATGAACTGAAGCTAGTTTTGTATCACCCTAGGTTATGATTGTTACTTGATGAACCGCATCCGGCATAATTCTCCATCACCGATCCATTGCCTACGAGCATTCCATATATTGTTCTTCGCTTATTTACTTTTCTGTTGCTATTGCTATCATCACTACAAAATAAAAAAAACACTACTTTTGCTACCGTTACCTTTTGCTACCGTTACCACTACTATCATATTACTTTGCTACTAAATACTTTGCTGCAAATATTAAGTTTCCAGGTGCGGTTGAATTGACAACTCAGCTGCTAATACTTGAGAATATTCTTTGGCTCCCCTTGTGTCGAATCAATAAATTTGGGTTGAATACTCTACCCTCGAAAACTGTTGCGATCCCCTATATTTTTGGGTTATCAAGACTATTTTCTGGCGCTGTTGCTGGGGTGCATAGCTCTATTCTTTGAGTCACTTGGGATTTATATCTGCTTATCATTATGAAGAACATGAGAGATCCAAAAACCAAGATATATCCCTCAACTACGAGGGGAGGTAAGGAACTGCCATCTAGCTCTGCACTTGATTCACCTTCTGTTTTGAGTAAGCTTGCGACACCTAAACCTGCTTCTGCTATTCGTTCTAATATGTCGCATGTTATTGATGATGCCACTTCTGCTATGCATGATACTTATGATCAAACTACTTCTATGCTTGATACTACTGTGCCACTTGGTGAATTTCTTGATGAACAACTTGGTAGGGTTAGAGAGAATGAAAATATTGAAACTGATAATATTGATGAAAGAGATGATGAAGACTCTCCCCCTAATAAATATGAATTACCTGTTATTCCTGAGGGTTATGTTTTTGAAAAAGAAGCTGCTTTAGCTATTTTAGCTTGCAAAGATAGATACGAGCTCAAGAGGTTATTAGCTAAATGGAAGCAGCAATCTCTTAATGCTAGGATGAAACCTGACCCTGCTTTTGCTACTTCACCTATCTGTGTTACTGATAAGGATTATGAACTCTCTGTTGATCCTGATATAATTACTTCGGTTGAATCTGATCCTTTTCATGCTATGAATCTGAAACTGTTGTGGCACATCTTACTAAATTAAATGATATAGCTACCCTGTTCACTAATGATGAGAGAACTCGTTACTTTTATATCCTTAAAATATTCCCGTTCTCATTCAAGGGTGATGCTAAGATATGGTTAATTCTCTTGATCCTGGTTGTGTGCGTAGTCCCCAGGATATGATTTATTACTTCTCTGCTAAATATTTCCCTGCTCATAAGAAACAAGCTGCTTTGAGGGATATATATAATTTTGTGCAAATTGAAGAAGAGAGTCTCCCACAAGCTTGGGGGAGGCTTATCCAATTACTTAATGCTTTGCCTGATCATCCTCTCAAGAAAAATGAAAAATTTGATATCTTTTATAATGGACTAACCAATGCTTCCAGAGATTACCTGGATAGTTGTGCGGGTTCTGTTTTCGGGGAAAGAACATCGGATGAAGCTGAAATTCTATTGAATAATATGTTGACAAATGAAAATAATTGGACACTTCCTGAGCCTATTCCTAAACCAACTCCGAAGAAAAGAGGTGTTCTATTTCTCAGTCCTGAAGATATGCAAGAGGCAAAGAAATCTATGAAAGAAAAAGGTATAAAAGCTGAAGATGTTAAGAATTTACCTCCTATTGAAGAAATACACGGTCTTAATTTACCGCCTGTTGAAGAAACATATGATCTTAATCCATTACCTATTGAAGAAACTCATGGTCTTGATAACCCGACACAGGTAGTAAAGGTAAATTCTCTCTATAGATATGATAAAGCTGAAATCCCATTTACTAAGTTTGCTAGCCCATGCTTAGATGATTTTGATAAATTTATGGCTAAGCAATAAGTCTTTAATGCTTATTTTGGTAGACAATTGAAATACAATTCAAATATGCTTGAACACTTGGGTGATTATATGGCTAATGTCAAAGGTGAACTTAAACTTATTAGTAAACATGCTTCTATGGTTACCACTCAAGTAGAACAAGTACTTAAAGCTCAAAATGATTTGCTCAATGAACTGAATAGTAAGAATAATGATAATGCTGTTAGAGTTATGACTATATGTGGTAAAATGACTCAAGAACCTCTGTATCCTGAAGTCCACCCTAAGAGAATTGAGCAAGATTCTGAGAGAAATAATATAGATGCACCTAGTCCTTCTAAAAGGGAGAAAAAGAAAAATGATAGGACTTTGCATGCTTCTAGTAAACCTATTGTTGAAACACCTAAGAATCCAAATGATATTTCTATTTTTGATGCTGAAACACAGTCTGGTAATGAGCCTGAAACTAGTGATAACGTTAATGATAATGTTCATGATGATGCTCAACCTAGCAACGATAATGATATAGAAATTGAACCTTCTATTGATCTTGATAACCCACAATCAAAGAATCAATGTTATGATAAGAAAGACTTTGTTGCTAGGAAACATGGTAAAGAAAGAGAACCACGGGTTCAGAAACCCATGCCTTTTCCTCCCAAACCATCCAAGAAAAAGGATGATGAGGATTTTGAGCGCTTTGCTGAAATGATTAGACCTATCTTTTTGCGTATGTGATTAACTGATATGCTTAAAATGAATCCTTATGCTAAGTACATGAAAGATATAGTTACTAATAAAACAAAGATACTGGAAGCTGAAATTTCCACCATGCTTGCTAATTATACTTTTAAAGGTGGAATACCTAAGAAACTAGGAGATCCCGGAGTACCAACTATACCATGCTCCATTAAAAGAAATTATATTAAAACTGCTTTATGTGATCTTGGAGCCGGTTTTAGTGTTACGCCTCTCTCTTTATATCGTAGACTTGATTTGAATAAGTTGACACCTACTGAAATATCTTTGCAAATGGCTGATAAATCAACTGATATAACTGTTGGTATTTGTGAGGATGTGCCTGTTGTAGTTGCAAACGTTACTATTTTAACAGACTCTGTTATTCTCGATATTCCCGAGGACGATAGTATGTCTATTATTCTTGGAAGACCCTTTTTGAATACTGCAGGGGCTGTTATTGATTGCACCAAAGGCAATGTCACTTTTCACGTCAATGGTAATGAGCATACGGTACACTTTCCGAGGAAACAACCTCAAGTTCATAGTATCAACTCTATTGGAAAATTTCCATCGATTATTATTGGAGGTTTTGAATTTCCTCTACCTAGTGTCAAAAAGAAATTTGATATTCTTATTATTGGGGATGTGCATATCCCCGTTGAGGTAACATAGTGTTATTCAAAATTTCTCCGGTTCCATGTTATTCGGAATGAGTTTGTTAACAAGACTTGATCAATCTTGTTAGTGGATTCCTTTTGATGAGCATGAGATGGATGAAACTAGAAGGCACAACCTTCTGTACCCTTCTTTTACTTTCTGTTATTTATCTATACCTACTAATAAAGCAAGGTGCGTTTCTTCGATTTTTTCATCCGTTCACCGCTAAAAGATTTTTTTCTATCCGGGGTGGTACTAAACTTTTGTACGTGCAACTGTTACCAAGGAAAAACGATCTCTCCCGAATTTCATACGTGGGCCGCGTGTGCTACGGCCTAGTAAGGTCAGCCCATTTTTCCTGCCTATGCAGCAATAAAATATCCTATTTCCCGCATAGTACGGCAAATAGTTCAAGCTACGGACAGGAGGCCCAAGACTGGGCCCGCCCAATTTTTTCCATGTTATGTTTATGTTTATATTTTTCTTTTTTTGTTTCCTTCTCTTTTATTTCCTATTTTTTTTTGATTTTTCCCATTACAAGTCTATTTTTCATCTTTTCTCTGAAATTTGAAATTTAAAAAATGTTCAGAATTTTAATTTTTGATCAATTTTTCCAAAAAGTAATGAACTCCAAAAATATTTTCCTATTTTAAAAATTGTTTGGAATTTTACTTTTTGTCTACCCAGAATATGTTCAACATTTTTTAAAGTTTATCATTATTGTTCAAGATTTTAAAAAATGTTCCAAATTCGGAAAATATTCTTGTTCTAGCGATATGTTTGAAAGTTGAAAATAATATTTACATTAAAGAAAGACATTTTCGAAAAAAAATCTGAATTTTGAAAACATGTTCCCATTTAAAAAAAAATTAACAACTTCAAAATTATTCGTGTTTTATTAAAGAAATATATGTGAATTTCTAGAAATGTTCCATTCAAATTTTTGTTCTTGCTATTCCAAAAAATGCATGGGATTTTCAAAAATTGTTCATAATTTGAAAAAAAATCACGTTGCCAAGTACTCCTATTTAAAAAATGCTTGCAATTTTAAATCTTTTATCGTTCTGATATTTTTTTTCAAAATTTTAAAAAATATTCCCATTTTTTAAAAATTGTTTGGATTTTTCTATATTTGTTCAAGATATTCAATATGCATTTAAAAATGTTAAAAATTAGAAAAATATTCTTGTTTTAGTGATATGTTCAAAAATTGTAAATATTTTTTGCATTAAAAATACATTTTATAAATTCCTTCTAAATGTTCCCATTTTAAAAAAATCCACAAATTCGAAAAGTGTTTGTATATTTATAAAAGGTTCATGCTTTTAAGAAATGTTTGTGAATTTCCAAAAAATGTTCCGTTCAACTGTTTTTGTTTTATTTCTTTAATGTATTGAATTAAAAAAATTGTTTGTAATTTGGAAAGTTGTTCGCATTGCCAAGTATATTTTGTAGTTCATCATTATGATTTTTTGGAAAGGTCAAAAAAATGAAGAAATGTTTTGAATCTGATGTTGTCCTATACTCTTAAATATTCACATTGAGCATTGGTTAGCAGGACAGGTTTGTTTGAGTGGCTAGCAACATGTGGTCGGGTCTTTGAGGTCATGAGTTTGATTACTCACATACTGGGCCTGCTCCGCATCCGGACATCGAGCTAAGTCGGGTTGTCCATAACAATGGACACCATAAATTATTGATGGTGGTAGCCTTCATGTGCCAATAAAAGAGAATATGGTGGTTAATTATAATTGAAAGAAATTGTGGGCACATGCCGATAAAAAGAGAATATATTGGTTTGGCTCTAATTAAAGGGTGCCATGTTGAACTAGAGAATACGGACATGTGGGGGTCTTGATCCATTCTTATATTGAGCTAGAGGCATGTAACTTTATTATCTCGTTGCAACGCACGAGCATGTGCGCTAGTATTAAATAAAATAAAAATAGTATTTTTTTGTCTGTTATCTGAATTATCCGTGCAATATAAAAATATCCCGAAAATAAAAGTTCTCCAAATGCCCTAAAATTTAAATATGATTTTTTTTTCTGGAATATTTGGCACTGAGAACACATCAGGGGGGCATCCACCTGGCCACAAGGGTGGAGGGCACGCCCTACCCCCCTGGGCGCGCCCCCTGCCTCGTGGGCCCGTGGTGGCCCCCCTTCCACTTATTCATGCACCCACACACTCCTTCTTCCTCCCACAAACACGAATATCCAGCTCAAGCACGAGTTCTAGCTCATTTTGCTGCGATTTTCGATCTCCTTGCTCAAAGCACCTCTCACAAAACTGCTTGGGGGGATTGTTCCTTGGTATGTGACTCCACCATTGGTCCAATTAGTTTTTGTGCTAGTGCTTTATTCATTGCAAATTTGTGCTACATAGGTGACCCTGTTCTTAAGCTTGCATGTCAAATTTATATGGTCAAAAGTAGTTTTGATACATGATATAGGCTCTAGGCACTTGTAGGAGTAGTTGCTATCAATATTGTTGAGTTTGGTTCACTTTTATTTGAAGTTACTAAAAATTTCAGAAATTTTTCAGAGGAAGAAATATGTTTAGGAAAATATACCAAGGTGGTTCTTCAAGGAAACAAGAGCCCAGGCTTGCAATGCGTGATGCTGATGATGAGCCACCAAGGGACACTCCAGTGCGGCCCTATGAATGGCCTTTAGAGGACTTCATGGATCGAGCGGGGATTAAGGAAGAATTTAACGCATACTTGCGTAACGCTGATCTTGTGAGCTTCGAGGAAGAAAAATGCAGTCAATACCACTATCTCACTAGTTCCTTTGTGAGGAGATTTGAATTTTCATCTTCACGTAATTCTCCAACTGTCCTGTTTGATCTTTATGAAAATTCTTACACTATGGACTTAGAGGATTTTACCACTACTTGCAAACTTCCATAATGGGGTAGTGTCAGGGAACCTCGCAAATCTGAATTTAGAGATTTTCTTGCTAGTATAACTGTTGGGGAATCTAGAGATATAACACAAGCTACCATAGTCAGCATTCACTTTCCCGCTATACATTATTTTTCTCTCTTCATAGGTAGATGCATTAATGGTCAAGATGAGACATATCATATATGTGTGCCTGACCTCAGTATTCTTAGGAGTGCTGTGTTAGGAGATAAATCTTATAATTTGGGAGCCATTGTTGCACGTAGGTTGCATCTTAATAGATTTAATGGAGATTTCATTTATGGAATTTATGCAACCCGCTTAGCTTATTTTCCTGGTGTAACCATACGTAATGATGATATTGAATTGCCTCCTGCTTACCTAGACTTTAATGCTATGGTTCACCACCAGTTTGTTGAGAGGAATGAATCACCTCTCCAGTATCGCTTAATCTTTGACAGACACCGTGTTGTTCGTATTACTCTCCCTGCTCCTGCCTTCTTTGATTATCAGGCAAAAGGAAGATATGTTATTACCAGAGAGGAGGTAGATGAGTACAAGAGGAGGGTGGAGGCCGCTCGTCGCCGTGCTGCAGCTCAGGAGGCGATAGCCGCTGCATCTCAGTACGACCCCAACTATTACTATGGATATCCGCCAGGCCATCCGTGGCCATAGACCAACTTAGGCCAAAAGCCTAAGCTTGGGGGAGTACGTATTTCTCACCGACATTATATTCATGTTCACACACCCATTGCTAGATGTCGGTGCTCATGCTTTTTCATTGTAATATCCATGCTAGTTTATTTTCCTTTTATGCTTTCTTCTTGTGTGTTTAATAAACCTTAAGAAAAACCAAACAAATTAGTTGTAGCTTTTAATTAGTTTACTTTCCATTCTTGTAGTAGTAATTAAAAAGAAAACACGAAAAGATTTAATGTTCTTCTTTTGCTTGTTGGGAGCTTTCCCGTGTAAATAGTTTTATTTCTTTTCTTTTCTTTGGGGGTCGATAGGAGAAGACCATGATTAAATTGTTGAAGTGTCTCTTATATGCATTATTGTTGATCTGACAAAAAGAGCCCATATGGCCTTGTCTTCTCCCATTTATTGAATGCTTGCAGATTCCAGCTTAGTCCAATGCGCGTGCACTATTATTATTATTCACACTATTCGGTCGTGCAAGTGAAAGGAAATTATGACGATATATGATGGACTGACTGAGATGAGAAAGCTGGTATGAACTCGACCTCTCTTGTTTTTGTAAATATGATTAGTTCATCCTTCCTAATTCAGCCTATTATGAATAAACATGTTTGTAATGACAACTAGAGATCATAGTTTCTTGTGCCATGCTTGATTAGCTAGGAGCTTATAATGGTTTACCTTGCGTGCCAACATGCTATTAAAATGGTTGTGATGTGGTATGATAGGGTGGTATCCTCCTCTGAATGATTTAAGTGACTTGACTTGGCACATGTTCGCGCATGTAGTTGAAACAAAATCAACATAGCCTTCACGATATTTATGTTCATGGTGAATTATATCCTACTCATGCTTGCATTCGGTGTTGATTGAATTTAATGCATGTTTATGACTATTGTCGCTCTCTAGCTGGTCGCTTCCCAGTCTTTTGCTAGCCTTCACTTGTACTAAGGGGGAACACTGCTTGTGCATCCAATCCCATAAACCCCAAAGTTGTTCTATATGAGTCCACCATACCTACCTATATACGGTATCTACCTGCCGTTCCAAGTAAATTTGTATGTGCCAAAGTCTAAACCTTCAAATAAATATCATGTTTTGTATGCTCGAATAGCTCATGTATCAACTAGGGTTGTCCATATCTTCCATGTTAGGCGGGTTATTCTCAAGAGGAGTGGACTCCGCTCCTCACTCACGAGAAAATGGATGGTCACCGGGATGCCCAGCCCCATGCTTTATGCAAATCAAATCAAAATAATTGCAAACAAAACTCCCCCTAGGACTCTTGTTAGTTGGAGGAACTCGTTGTTTCGAGCAAGCCATGGATTGATGCTTGTTGGTGGAGGGGGAGTATAAACTTTACCATTCTGTTTGGGAACCGCCTATAATGTGTGTAGCATGGAAGATATCGCCATCTCTTGGTTGTTATGTTGACAATATACCACTCAAAATATTGTTCACCTCTATTTCAAAACCGAGCTCTGGCACCCCTACAAATCCCTGCTTCCCTCTGCGAAGGGCCTAACTATTTACTTTCATGTTGAGTCATCATCCTCTTATTAAAAAGCACCAGTTGGAGAGCACTGCTGTCATTTGCATTCATTACTGTTAGTTTACATTGAGTATGACTTGACTGGATCTCTTTTACCATGAATTACAATGTCTAGTCAGTCATTGATCTTTAAAGCTGCTCTGCATTTATGTTTTGCGGTCTCAGAAAGGGCTAGTGAGATACCATCAGGTTATATCATATTATGATTGTTTTGAGAAAGTGTTGTCATCTGAGATTTACTATTATTGCTCGCTAGTTGATTATGCCATTGATATGAGTAAACATGAGACCTATGCGTTATTGTGAATATGGTTAGTTCATAATCTTTGCTGAACTTGAATGATGTCTTTACATATTTACAACAACAAGAGCAATCAGAGTTTGTAAAAGTTTTTCTTTATCACTTTTAGTTTGTGAACTGAATTGCTTGAGGACAAGCAAAGGTTTAAGCTTGGGGGAGTTGATACGTCTCCGTCGTATCTACTTTTCCAAACACTTTTGCCCTTGCTTTGGACTCTAACTTGCATGATTTGAATGGAACTAACCCGGACTGACGTTGTTTTCAGCAGAATTGCCATGGAGTTAGTTATGTGCAGAAACAAAAGTTCTCGGAATGACCTGAAACTTCACGGAATGTCTATATGGAAATAATAAAAAATCCTTGCAAAAGATGAAGACCAGGGGGGCCACACCCTAGCCACGAGGGTGGGGGCGCGCCCCCCTACCTCGTGGGCCCCCTGGAGCTCCTCCGACCTCAACTCCAACTCTATATATTTGCTTTCGGGGAGAAAAATATCAGGGAGAAGGATTCATCGCGTTTTACGATACAGAGCCGCCGCCAAGCCCTAAAACCTCTCAGGAGGGCTGATCTGGAGTTTGTTCGGGGCTCCGGAGAGGGGAATCCATCGCCATCGTCATCATCAACCATATTCCATCACCAATTTCATGATGCTCACCGCCGTGCGTGAGTAATTCCATCATAGGCTTGCTGGACGGTGATCGGTTGGATGAGATTTATCATGTAATTGAGTTAGTTTTGTTAGGGTTTGATCCCTAGTCTGAGATTGATGTTGCTATGACTTTGTTGTGCTTAATGCTTGTGACTAGGGCCCAAGTGCCATGATTTCAGATCTGAACCTATTATGTTTTCATCAATATATGAGAGTTCTTGATCCTATCTTGCAAGTCTATAGTCACCTATTATGTGTTATGATCCATTAACCCCGAAGTGACAATAATCGGGATACTTACCGGTGATGACCATAGTTTGAGGAGTTCATGTATTCACTATGTGTTAATGCTTTGGTCCGGTACTCTATTAAAAGGAGGCCTTAATATCCCTTAGTTTCCATTAGGACCCCGCTGCCACGGGAGGGTAGGACAGAAGATGTCATGCAAGTTCTTTTCCATGAGCACGTATGACTATATTCGGAATACATGCCTACTAAATACTTTAATATTATAATATTACTACTATAATATTACGTTGCTACTAAATACTTTGTTGTAGATATTAAGTTTCCAGGTGCGGTTGAATTGACAACTCAGCTGCTAATACTTGAGAATATTCTTTGGCTCCCCTTGTGTCAAATCAATAAATTTGGGTTGAATACTCTACCCTCGGAAACTGTTGCAATCCCCTATACTTGTGGGTTATCAGCTAGCAGGGTGGATGTTGTTTGAGCTTCTGTTTGTGTTTCATCCATAGTTGGATGTTGTTCTATGTATGATTTATTAATGTATTCTTGTGGCATTGTATGCCTTTTGTATGTATCCCCAGCTATTATGTAAGGGTACGATGTAATGATATCCACCTTGCAAAAGCGTCTATGATATGTGCTTCTATCCTTGGTGGGACCTTCGAGTTCCTTTAGGATAGAGTCGCATATTGGGCGTGACAGCCTCCTCCGTCACAGAGGAGAATGTCAAGGAACTCCGGGAAGAGGGGTATTTGGCCGTGGATATTGCCCACCGGCTCCCTGCCAAAAAGCAGATCATTCCCACCCCAGAGCCTAATGAGAGGGTAGTGTTCATCCCCCATTTCCTCCGTGGACTAGGGTTTCCCCTCCATCCTTTCGTCCGCGGCCTCATGTTTTATTACGGGCTTGATTTCCACGATCTAGCCCCGAATTCCTTCCTCAATATTTCGGTGTTCATCATCGTACGTGAGGCGTTTCTCCACACCCCCCACTTTGGCCTATGGCTCAAGGTCTTCAATGTGAAGCCAAAAGTGGTCGATGGTCAACACACGAAGTGTGGTGGCGCCATGGTGAGCAAGCTCCCCAACATCACCTGGACCAAAGGGACTTTCGTGGAGACCGTGAAGGGGTGGCAACAGGAGTGGTTCTACATCACAGAACCCTGCGATGCCACATGGGCCACCACTCCTGCGTTCAAATCCGGGCATCCAATGGAGCTTGCATCATGGATTAACAAGGGCCTGGATTGGGTGTCATCCGACAAGGTGATGACGCTGCAGAAGCACGTCAAGGGCATGATAGAGAAGAATACCAGTCTTGCCGACGTGATCCAGGTGATGCTTTTTCGCCGGATTCTCCCTTGCCAACGCCGGACTCTCTACATGTGGGAGTTTGATCCGGCCCATCCTCGGACCATGCAGCGGTTCTTCAGCATGACACACGGAGACAAATGGAAGCTGCTCTTCAAGGCCCAGAAGTCGTGGCCGAAAACGACCGAAGACCTCGGCCTCGACTGCGCCCATTCGTCCACTCTCGTAAGTTTTCTGATAACCTTAATTTGTAAATCCAAGGAGTATACTGAGTTTCCATTCTTCCCATAGGGGTGGACGAAGAAGGCGGAGCGGATCCAATGTCCGGCTCCGCTACCCGAAGACCCAGTCATTCCTCTATTAAGGAGGATGCTGGTTCTGACGCCGTATCACGCACTAGAGAAGAAAGCCAAGAAGAAGGGAAAGGAGGCCAGAGGTGGACTCTGCCATAAAGGTGCTTGGGACGTTGTGTCCGAAGATATTGAAGCTCTCTCCTCTCATGACGAAGATGAAGAGGAGGAGGAAGACTGCAATTCCCCCCTTAAGGAGGGAAAGAAGAAGAGGGCGGCCTTCGTGGACCTAGAGGCGGAGGCGTCCAAGAAGGGGAAAGTCTCCCTGTCGGACGATTCTGAATCGGACGCCGACGCCATCTCTGAGTGGCGCCCTAGGCCGAAGCCCCTATCTGAATCATAAGTATCCAAGGACACCATACATTTATCTGGTTTTATGCCTTGTGGTTCTAACACATTGAATTCTGTGTTGTAGTCCGGCCCGCGATATTCCCCAACGATCATTGTTTTCTGGGAATTCGCTGGGTCCGAACATGATGGAGAGCGAGACGCCTCCGCCGGACTCTCCGCCCATGGATACAGACAACGCTGAAGTGTTGTCCCGAAGGACCTCTCCAGGTCATGGAGAGGTGCGGGAGGCCGTCAAGGTGGCACCAGAGGGTAAAACATGGGGGAACCGAACCCCATGGAGACTGGGGACGGGGGCCATTCCCAATTCGCCCCCCAACCGAATGTTATTCCGGAGACCTGTACGGCTCTGGAATCAGGTGAGCAGCCTCCTTTGAAGGAAGGGGTCGCATCAAATCCACCGACAACCTCTGTCAATCCGGAGGCATCGGACACTCTGGTGGAAGCGCTTCAGCGTGGTTCCATTGTAGAGGAACACCGTACCCTTATGGGTACGGTGGTTGAAAAGGTTCGGTCCGCTTAAAACGGATTGAATGAAGCCTATACCAGCCTTCTAACAGGTTTTGAGGTATGTGGTGTAATATTCTTTAGATATTTCATATATACAAAGGATATGCCTGTGTATAGATAATAGCCCCTGAGCCTTTGTTCGACTGTTAGAAAGAAGAGTCGAACAGAGGATCAAATAATTTCCACAGGAGATAACATACATGCATGTTTGAACAAATAGGCTTCGCTGTTAGCAGCAACCTCCCGTGTCGCTGAAGTGTCCGAGTTAAAGTGGAATTTGGAGTGAGCCGAGGAAGAGCTTATCCGCACCAACAAGCGGTTGGAGGAAAAGCAAGGTACACAATACCTAATTATATCTGAAATGATATAAGTTCTGATTTATTATCTGAATGAGTTTTATGACTATGCTCATAGTTGATGCGTCTGAGGTCAAGACCCTCAAGAGCGCACTGGCCGAAGCCAAGAAGTAGGCTGAGGAGGAACGAGCCATCCGCCGAAAGCATGAATCGAGGGTGGATAATGTCCAGCAAGAGCTCAAGGATGCTATAAGCAAATGTGAGTCCTTGGAGCACAAGATTTCAGATCAAAACATCGAACTTGTTAAGGCCCTTCAAAGCGCGAAGGAGGCCCGGGTTGAAGCCCAAGGCGCCTGCCGGGAGATTCAAGAGGCAAGGCAGATAGCGGCGGGTAAGGCCTTTAATATGTAGAGCAAATTTTTAAGGAGAAGGTATATCTTACTGACCCGGGTTTGGAGCTCTCCAGGAGCGTTTGCTGATCTGCCCCGAAGTGTTGCTGATCCTGCGGAATTCTTCCGAGCCCAAGAGGGGAGCTCAATGGAGAAGTTGTTCTGATGCGGAGCATCCCACGTTCATCCCCATGTACACTCCGACTACTCTCCAAGCCCCAAGAGAACATAAGACGAGACCTCAAGTATACGCCGTTGAACACAAGGTGAACTCGCTCCTCACCAAATCATCACTTTCCACATGTGAGACATGGCTACTACCTCAAACATGTGTGCTATGCATAACCAGGAACCAAGAGGAAGCCCATGGACAAGACGGCGAGGACACCAAGCGTGAGGAGCAAGAGAAGGAGCTGCTCGAAAGCTTCAGCCACCGGACGACGCCGGACGTCCGACGCCTGGGCACTCATCCAGCAAGAAGGGCCAGCCAACGGAAGCTACAACGGCCGGACGTCCGACACACTCCAGCGACCGGACGTCTGATCGTCGCTGAAAATCCGGTGCCACCTCAACCGAGCCAAAACGCCGGACGTCCGACAAGTACCAGACGACCGGACCCTCGCGAGCCACCGGACGTCCGGTACCCGTCGGACAACTGGCGCCTGTTTGTGCGCAGAGATCAGGCCAAGTCCCATGTATCCCCCACTTACCCCTTCATTGAACTAGACTATATATACTCCTCCACCTCCTAGTTCGGGTTAGCGTTGTGTTAGCTCATTTTCAAAGATAGAGCTTCGCTCATCCATATCGGATCTACTCCACGAGAGAGACCGTGGCCTCTACGTAGAAGATCCACCTTGGATTCAAGACCCCTCACGAGAAGATCCCCTCGTGGATTCAAGACCTCCTTACGGAGAAGAACCGGTTACCCTATGTATCATCCTTTGTTGGATTCGGATCGTGTATCTCTTTGTGTTTCGAGGATCTAGCACATGTGTGATTGTTTCTTGTTGATTTGAGTGATTCCTCTCTTTCCCCTCGTGTTCTTCGCGGGATCCGCTCCTTTCGTGAAAAATCGGCCACCTAGGGTTCCACCCTACATCATCTTGGTATCATGAGCCACGTTGATCACGATTTTGGAGCCTCCCCTCTTTGTTTTCTAGCTTGATTTTGTTGTGTTCTTCCCCAATTTTGAAAATCCCCACCAAAAATAGCCCCAATTTTGTTTGTGATTTGTTGGTTTGACGAAGTTTTGTCGGATTTGATCCATGGATTTGCTTGGTTTCAAGTGGATCTAGTATCTCCCCTAGTTTTCCCATCTTTCGTCCATGAAATCTCTTCAATTTTGACCCCAAATTCATCAATTTCCGCCCAAAATCGCGTCCCGGATCTCGCATCTCGCGTTGACCCCAACCCACCGGACGACCGGCGTTTTACGGATGTCCGGAGCACCAGGAATGACCGGACATCCGCAACTTACCAGACGACCGGAACCCACTAACCCGAGCAGAATTTAGGGATTTCTGACCCGACCGGACGTATGGCCCGCGGACATCCGTCCTTTTACGGACGTCCGTAACCTGTAGTTTCATATTTCGGCTGATTCTTGTTTCGGCCGTAACTAATTCATCCGAACTCCGATTTTGACGTTCTTTAGCTCGTTTGGAAGCTCTTGACATACCCCTTCCCAAAAAAATACCACCAACATATTTTGACTCCATAAAATTTTGTGAATTTTGGCGTCTTTGCCTAGGGCTTCCACCACATCATCCGCTACACCACCACCGAATTTCGCAACCTAATCAATTTTGTTCCCCATCGCATTAGTGCTTGATTGAGGAATGATTTGAGTCTCCTAAGGTGTCTAGGCTACTTAGGGATGGTTGCTTCTTCATCAACCACCACCACCACTGCTGCATAGGCTTACCCACTATACACTTCCACCCCCCCCAACTTAACCCAATTTTGTTTGAGTTGTGAGTTGTCTCTCCTAAGGTGTCGTGGGTTTGTCACGGCAGATGTCCTCATGAAAGGACTTATTCGTGGAGCCATTGCTACGGGTTAGCTTAAAGGGGTTAAACGGACAAGGGACACGAGGGGTTTTATATTAGTTCGGCCCCTTCGATGAAGGTAAAAGCCTACGTCTAGTTGTGCTTGGTTTTGCTGGGGTTTCGATGACCAGGGAGCAAATCAGCTTTGCCTGGCTCTCGAGTTCTTGTCTCCTGTCCCTAAACCACTGTTGGGTCATCCCTTTATATACACAATTTGACGCCCGCCAGTTTACAGAGTCTCGAGGCTGGATCATAAACGTGTCCGGCTCGGTCTCTATCCTTCCTATCTTACAATACAAGTTACATGAGAAAGTCGGTTTACATCAATAGGTCTTAACTCGCCTTTGGGCCTTGGGCCTTCGTAAAGCGCCACCACCCTTACGTCTTCATGTGCTTCTGATCTTCTTGGAGTTAATCCGGCTACTCCTGGCCGGTTTATGTCCAGTAGTAATATCCCCAACATTAGGCCCCAGATTGATTTGAACTTGTTCATGTCAATCTTCAACACTTAGAAAAATTCTTCCCTTGCATCTTCACCTTAATCTTGTAAACCATCGTGACGTCATACTCCAGGATCATGTTAAATCGCCATGACATCATCTTGTTATTTAAAAATTATACATCTCACCTTCAGTTTATGAGCCTCCGACAATCGAGGCAACCGCTCCTGTTAGGTATCCAATATTCCGGCCCCTTGATTCTCGCGCCTGTTACCCCCCTTACCTTATAAATAGGGCCACGGGTCATTTCCTTTTTTCCCTCCGTCTCTTTGTTTCTTCTTCCTCCTCGCAACGCCTCTGCACCCGAGCGCCACCGCCATCGCCGAGCTTCGCTTCCGCCTCTCCGTTGGCCGCTGCATCGACCTGGTCGCACCAGAGAGTCGCGGCGTACCTCCGCTGCTTCAACAGCCGCTGTAAGTCCTTCCCTTTCCTCCTTTGTAGATCTACCTAGGGTTTCATTATTCATCGAAGTTCATCAAAGCTCCGGCATTGTTCTTCCCTGTTCCTCCTTAGTCCATGGATAAAAACCTCAAGCTTGATGTATTCCGTGTAATGGCTATATCATTCCTTATCTTCTGTTATCACAACAAACCCTTATGCGCATAAAAACTGATCTGGACCTTTGTGAACCGCTTCGGGACCAACCTTTTTAGGTCAAAATCTTTTTGCTTTTCCTGTCTTACGGTAGATCCAAAATTTCCATGTAATCTTGTGAAACCTATTTTACCTTACTTAGTCGTTCTTGCCTTAGATCTGTATCTTCTTTATCACATAGGCGGTTTACCTTTGTAGAAAGCAATCTATCACATACCATTAGTGCCCTTGTAAACCGGCAATCCCTTTATCTTCGTTGTCATACTCCGGTTTAACAGTATGTGTATACCTTTGTTCCGTTTATCGCTTTGTCATTCATTATTGTATCAGCCTCCGGTTTACGAAATTTACATACTTGGATTTCTTTATCCCGTTGCACCTTATGCACCACCATGAATGAATTGTAAACCGGTATTTCTTTTCAGCTTTTCACTTGCAATGGCCAAGCGGTTTTATTCCTGCAACTGGGCTCCCTCCCGGGTTACTGAGGAGCAGCTTAATGGAATGGTCAAAATTGGTACTTTACCAAAAAAGAGTGAGATCCGGTGGCGAGTTCCTGGACCGGAGAACCCTCCTACTCCCAAGCAGGGTGAAGCAGTGGTGTTTGTTGATCACATAGGCCGTGGCTTCAAACCGCCCGGATCGAAGTTTTTCCGGGATGTGCTTGCCAGTTTTCAGCTCCACCCTCAATATATTGGACCTAACTCGGTATCCAATATATGCAACTTCCAAGTCTTCTGTGAAGTGTACTTATAAGAAGAACCAACTGTTGAGTTGTTCCGGGATTTCTCCATCTGAATCGGCGCACTAAATTTGTAGACGGACCCAACACTGAACTTGGTGCCGTCTCCATTCAAAAAAGAAAAGAGGTTGAATAACCTCATGCCAAGCTGCACAGTCACCCCAAGAACTGGAATCAAACTTGGTTCTACTATAAAGACACCTCCCCTGAAGATGAGAACCCTCTGCCGAATTACCGTGCCCACTGGCTTGCCAATACTCATCCACTTCCGCAGCGGCTAAGTGCTCAGGAACGGGCCTCGTATGCACCTCAACTCGCCAAGCTAAGAGCCTTCTTGGACAATGGTTTAACAGGTGTAGACTTTGTCCGTTGCTGGATATCCTGGAGTATCTTGTCACTAAGTCGCCGATTCCGCTTAATGTGTGAGTATACTCGTGAATTAGAAGACTCCCAACGTCATATCAATATTCAGCTAACAGATGAAGAGGTCATTGAGGCCGTCAAGAAGATTTTGAACGAATCGGAAGATGTCTGTCGCCAAACCGGACTAGCCCCTTTTTATACGCAAAACAAACCGCCTGATGTGAGTATTGTTCCTCCGCTTTACACTTAATATCCTTACACTGTACAATCCTTGAATATCCTTCTTTTTACCTTTAAAACAGGGCGATGATCCATTTTTTAAAGAAGAAACCTCAAGAAAAAGCGGCAAAAACCGCCTACCCTAAAACCAAAGTCGTCAAGAAAAGCACAAAGTGGAAAGCGCCTGAACGCATCAGTATGGAACTGGACGACGACCCAGATGAACCGGAAGTTGAGGTAGAACTTGATTCACTTGGTTCCCTTTTCATGCATCTCATTGACAATCATACTTATCAGGAGGACGTGGAGAGCAGCCAAGCTGACGATGTAGAGGTAATTATCCTTTCCTTCGCTTCAGACTCTATGCCAACACAAAAAATCCGTCAAGCGGTCCGGAAAGTAAGCTTTTCTCATCCTCTTGCTCACTTGGATCCAACATTTATTTTGAAGACGCAGGAGCACGAGGCTCACCGCACCACCCGGTGATACGTCTCCAACGTATCTATAATTTTTGATTGCTTCATGCTATATTATCTACTATTTTGGGCAATATTGGGCTTTATTTTCCACTTTTATATTATTTTTGGGACTAACCTATTAACCGGAGGCCCAGCCCAGATTTGTTGTTTTATGCCTATTTCAGTGTTTTGAAGAAAAGGAATATCAGACGGAGTCGAAACGGAACGAAATCAACTGGAGAAGTTATCTTTGGAAGGAAACGCACCTGATGAACTTGGACCCCACGTCAGGGGAGACACGAGGTGCTCACGAGGGTGGGCCCCCCCCTAGGGCGCGCCCCCCTGTCTCGTGGGACCCTTGAGGCTCCTCCGACGTCCTCCCTGCACCCATATATACCCACGTGACCTAAAACTTCCAGAACACACAATAGATCGGGAGTTCCGCCGCCAGAAGCCTCCGTAGCCACCGAAAACCAATCTAGACCCGTTCCGGCACCCTGCTGGAGGGGGCAATCCTTCTCCGGTGGCCATCTTCATCATCCCGGTGCTCTCCATGACGAGGAGAGAGTAGTTCTCCCTCGGGGCTGAGGGTATGTACCAGTAGCTATGTGTTTGATCTCTCTCTCTTGTGTTCTTGAGGTGATACGATATTGATGTGTCGCGAGCTTTGCTATTATAGTTGGATCTTATGTTTCTCCTCCCCCTCTTCTCTCTTGTAATGAATTGAGTTTCCCTCTTGAGGTTATCTTATCGGATTGAGTCTTTAAAGACTTGAGAATACTTGATGTATGTCTTGCCGTGCGTATCTGTGGTGATAATGGGATATCACGTGATTCACTTGATGTATGTTTTGGTGACCAACTTGCGGGTTCTGCCCATGAACCTATGCATAGGGGTTGGCACACGTTTTCGTCGTGATTCTCCGGTAGAAACTTTGGGGCACTCTTTGAGGTCCTTTGTGTTGGTTGAATAGATGAATCTGAGATTGTGTGATGCATATTGTATAATCATACCCACGGATACTTGAGGTGGCATTGGAGTATCTAGGTGACATTAGGGTTTTGGTTGAATTGTGTATTAAGGTGTTATTCTAGTACGAACTCTAGGGCTGTTTGTGACACTTATAGGAATAGCCCAACGGATTGATTGGAAAGAATAACTTTGAGGTGGTTTTGTACCCTACCATAATCTCTTCGTTCGTTCTCCGCTATTAGTGACTTTGGAGTGACTCTTTGTTGCATGTTGAGGGATAGTTATGTGATCCAATTATGTTAGTATTGTTGAGAGGACTTGCACTAGTGAAAGTATGAACCCTAGGCCTTATTTCCACACATTGCAATACCGTTTACACTCACATTTATCATTAGTTACCTTGCTGTTTTTATAATTTCAGATTACAAACACTATTATCTATTATACATATTGCACTTGTATCACCATCTCTTCGCCAAACTAGTGCACCTATACAATTTACCATTGTATTGGGTGTGTTGGGGACACAAGAGACTCTTTGTTATTTGGTTGCAGGGTTGCTTGAGAGAGACCATCTTCATCCTACGCCTCCTACGGATTGATAAACCTTAGGTCATCCACTTGAGGAAAATTTGCTATTGTCCTACAAACCTCTGCACTTGGAGGCCCAATAACGTCTACAAGAAGAAGGTTGTGTAGTAGACATCACTTGGCACAGCGGCCAAAAGGTCACTTCCGCCAGTTTACCTGACACCCCGGTTCGAAAGTGCCGATCTGAGGTCTCACCCACTTATGACAATTCTTATCCCAAGGTAGGTTATTTCCGACAACCTCTTAATCCGTCCGATTCGAATTATCAGGTGACACTTCCCTCATCCTGTGGCGAGTCAACAGCAACCCAACTTCCTCCTCTCAAAACTATAGCTGGGTAAGTACTTCAACCCCTTCTTTCGATGTTTCCATACTTTATATACTATGCTTAACTTTCGCATCTTTTTCTATTTTAGAGCCAAAGCCAGACCCAGCAAAAAGGCTCGGGTGAACAATCCGCCCGAAGACCGGGTGGTTCTTGAACTGGAACAAATGGTTGAACCGGAACAAACGGTTGAACCGGAGGGTCCAAATCCTGAAGCTACTTTTGATGAACCACCCCCTCAAGGTCACAATATTGATGAACAACCAGAAGTTAACACTGCTGTGCCTGATGATGAACCGGCAGATCCAATTTGGGCTAATGATAGGTCTTCTAGTCCGGTAAGAGCTACTGACACTCCATCAACTCCAGCAAAGACTGCTGGAGACCAAGAAAGCGATGTTATCATTACCGGTATGAGCCACAACTCTCCTGGCCATCCTGTTATATTGGTGAAACATAGTGCCAAGGAAGAGTGTGCTACCATGGAAAAAGGCAAATGGAGTACCGACTTGTCAAGCTACGCCCATCTCAGCGCTCAAGAACTCCACTCTGGTTTTCTAAACCATCTGCACTCAAACCATGATTATAAAGCCGGTTTGGCGAACCTGATGAAGGAACGCTATGAGGTATTTTCATCACTTTTCCTTTCTTAAATCCAAAGTACAAGTATCATCCCAAGTAGCCCCCAAGGGCCGGTTTATGATGTTAATCATAAACCAGGACTTTGTAATATCTTAATCCTTGCATGCTGATCCTCCATATGTCAAGTCACCGTTGGAAACAAACTGGTACTTTATCATTGTATCCCTGTAGTTTTCATCAGTGTAGCCCCCAAGGGCCGGTGTATCTTTGCAAGGTAAACTGGGCCTTGAATCAATGTGTAAACTTTGAACAGATGTACATTAGCCCCCAAGTGTTAAGGATAATGCTTGCATTGTACTTGAGACTTGTGAAAAATATGTTGATGATAGAGCAAATAGGCAATAGCCCCCAAGTACAAAGTGCATAACTCGTTATACGCTTGGTACTTCATAACCTGTTTTGATGATATAACTCACCTTTATAGGCTGAGCTAAGTAAAAAGGATGCTCAAACCGCGAACCTTCAGGAGAACATCAAATCTCAGCAAGCAGAGGCTTCCAAGGCCAAGGAGGAGTTAACAAATGCCCTAGCAGCCATGGAAAGGCTGAAAGAGACCTTCAACAAAGAGCGTGCAGACTGGGAGACAGAAAAGGCTGGTTTGACAAAAAAGGCCGAGGACGCAGAGGCAGCCCTGAAGCCGGTGGTTGAAGAACTGACCGGCTTAAAGCGGCAGATTGACGCCATGACTTCTGATGTGTTTGGTAAGTACCCTCTCATGCAGTTTGTCTAACTCATAATATCTTATCAATGATCGGTTTACTAATATTTAACCATGACAGGGACCCGCATTGCTCACCTGGGCGCTGACATGCGGATGAAGCTTAAAGCGGCATATACCTTAATAGAACAGCAGTTCTCTGGATCCCAGCGAGCCATTTGCACTGCAGCTTATAACAAGCCTCCGCCATTGCTGATAAAAGAAATTATCGAAAAGCTGGCCATGCTGCCTGCCCGGATCAACGAACTGAAGAGATCAGCCGCAAGGTCAGGTGCGCTGACTGCTCTAATCCGGGCCAAGGCGTGGATTCCAGATCTTGAACCGGCAGATATCATCAAAGGCTATCCTGGTGTGAAAGAAGACGGCTCAGACTTCAATAATGACGATCTCCGAAGCTGACAAAGGAGATGCGGCCGATAGCAGGCAAACTGGCGGAGGATATTGATCTATCTCATTTTCAAACGGTTTATGATGCTGAGGGAAAAAGACAGCCCGCATTAATTCATAACATTGAAGATCTTGTGCCACCAATCCGTAAGCATACTTATGCTCCTGACATTGACCCCTCCAACCTTATTCATGAAGAGGCCGTTTTTTAAGCTTTAACCGGAATCGATTGGTCAATGGTTGCTTTCCAGCGTCTGGGGAGGGATGAAGAGAATGTGACCGTGCAAGATGACCCTCAATCGTCAAGCCGTCCCGATGAGGAATCCTAAACCGGTGGCCCGTTTATCAGCTGAAGTCTGGCACTCCTTTGAAAACACGTATTCAATTTGGGGTATTGAAAGCACCTTGTAATAGGATAGCATGAACACCTTATCTGCCATGCCATCGAGCATGTTTGTGTTGCTTAATACTGAAAAATTGTCCTGCCTGGGGGATCTATTTATGCATAGTCCATTATGATTTATGTTCCTGCATATAAGAACTTTGAAAGTGTCCTAGTGGTTTACCACTGGACGGGTCATGATGCCCAAAATATATATACATAACTTGGATGGATAGCCAAGATTTGTATTAACTAGATATAAAATAAATGATACCTGTGATATATCTTCGTTGGCTGACCAACTGTTGGTATAATATGAGTGAAAATACCCATATGTAGGGTTGATGACTCCTTTCCCTCTTGCCGGTTCATGTAAAACCACACCGGTTTGTTTGTATAATGCTGGTGACCTATAGCCAAAACCAGACCGGAGCAATTTACTGCCGGTTTAGAACTGATCATGTACTGACAACTGAGCATTGAAAGCCATGTCGGGTTGTAATAAACACCGGTTTATCAGAAATATTCATAAATCCCTTATCAAAAGTTTATATTGACATAGAAAATAATAATACTTCAAGCATACTAACAAAGCAATTATGTCTTCTCAAAATAACATGGCTAAAGAAGGTTATCCCTACAAAATCATATAGTTTGGTTGTGCTCTATCTTGACACCACAAAATATTTAAATCATGCACAACCCCGATGACAAGCCAAGAAATTGTTTCATACTTTTGACATTCTCAAAACTTTTCAATCTTCACGCAATACATGAGCGTAAGCCATGGATATAGCACTATAGGTGGAATAGAGTGGTGGTTGTGGAGAAGACAAAAAGGGGAAGATAGTCTCACATCAACTAGGCGTATCAACGGGCTATGGAGATGCCCATCAATAGATATCAATGTGAGTGAGTAGGGATTGCCATGCAGCGGATGCACTAGAGCTATAGGTGTATGAAAGCTCAAAAAGTAACTAAGTGGGTGTGCATCCAACTTGCTTGCTCATGAAGACCTAGGGCAACTTGAGGAAGCCCATCATTTGAATATACAAGCCAAGTTCTATAATGAAAAATTCCCACTAGTATATGAAAGTGATAACATGAGAGACTCTCTACTATGAAGATCATGGTGATACTTTGAAGCACAAGTGTGGTAAAAGGATAGTAACATTGTCCCTTCTCTCTTTTTCTCTCATTTTTTTCTTTTTTTATTTGGGCCTTTTCTCTTCTTCTTTTTATGGCCTCTTTTCTTTCTTTTTCTTTTTTTATTTTTCGTCCAGAGTCTCAACCCGACTTGTGGGGGAATCATAGTCTCCATCATCCTTTCCTCACTTGGGACAATGCTCTAATAATGATGATCATCACACTTTTATTTTTATTACAACTCAATAATTACAACTCGATACTTAGAACAAGATATGACTCTATATGAATGCCTCCGGCGGTTTACCGGGATATGCAATGATGCATGAGTGACAAGTATGGAAGAATTATGAACGGTGGTTTTGCCACAAATACTATGTCAACTACATGATCATGCTAAGCAATATGACAATGATGGAGTGTGTCATAAATGGAACGGTGGAAAGTTGCATGGCAATATATCTCGAAATGGCTATGGAAATGCCATAATAGGTAGGTATGGTGGCTGTTTTGAGGAAGGTATATGGTGGGTGTATGATACCGGGGAAAGGTGTGAGGTATTAGAGAGGCTAGCAAAGGTGGAAGGGTGAGAGTGCGTATAATCACTGGACTCAACATTAGTCATAAAGAACTCATATACTTATTGCAAAAATCTACAAGTTATCGAAGCAAAGTATTACGCGCATGCTCCTAGGGGGATAGATTGGTAGGAAAAGACCATCGCTCGTCCCCGACCGCCACTCATAAGGAAGACAATCAATAAATGAATCATGCTCCGACTTCATCACATAACGGTTCACCATACATGCATGCTACGGGAATCACAAGCTTCAACACAAGTATTTCTCAAATTCACAACTACTCAACTAGCATGACTTTAATATCACCATCTCCATGTCTCAAAGCAATCGTGAAGCATCAAACTTATCATAGTATTCAACACACTCATAAGAGAATTTTTATTATTAATCTTGCATACCAAGCATATTAGGATTTTAAGAAAATTACCATGCTATTAAGACTCTCAAAATAATCTAAGTGAAGCATGAGAGATCAATAGTTTCTATAAAACAAATCCACCACCGTGCTCTAAAAGATATAAGTGAAGCACTAGAGCAAAATTATATAACTCAAAAGATATAAGCGAAGCACATAGAGTACTATAACAAATTCCAAATCATGTATGTCTCTCTCAAAAGATGTGTACAGCAAGGATGATTGTGGTAAACTAATAAGCAAAGACTCAAATCATACAAAACGCTCCAAGCAAAACACATATCATGTGGTAAATAAAAATATAGCTCCAAGTAAAGTTACCGATAGGAGTAGACGAAAAGAGGGGATGCCTTCCGGGGCATCCCCAAGCTTTGGCTTTTTGGTGTCCTTAGATTATCTTGGGGGTGCCATGGGCATCCCCAAGCTTAGGATCTTGCCACTCCTTGTTCCATAATCCATCAAATCTTTACCCAAAACTTGAAAACTTCACAACACAAAACTTAAAGTAGAAAATCTCGTGAGCTCCTTTAGCGAAAGAGAATAAAAGATCACTTCAAGGTACTGTAATGAACTCATTATTTATTTATATAGGTGTTATACCTACTGTATTCCAACTTCTCTATGGTTTATAAACTAATTTACTAGCCATAGATTCATCAAAATAAGCAAATAACACACGCAAAACAGAATCTGTCAAAAACAGAACAGTCTGTAGTAATATGTAGCTAGCGCAAGATCTGGAACCCCAAAAATTCTAAAATAAATTGCTGGACGTGAGGAATTTCTCTATTAATCATCTGCACAAATAATTAACTAAATATCACTTTCCAAATAAAAATGACAGCAGTTCTCGTGAGTGCTAAAGTTTCTGTTTTTTACAGCAAGTTCAACAAGACTTTCCCCAAGTCTTCCCAACGGTTCTACTTGGCACAAACACTAATTAAACACAAAAAACACAACCAAAACAGAGGCTAGATAATTTATTTATTACTAAGCAGGAGCAAAAAGCAAGGAATAAAAATAAAATTGGGTTGCCTCCCAACAAGCGCTATCGTTTAACGCCCCTAGCTAGGCATAACAAGCAAGAATAGATCTAGGTATTGCCATCTTTGGTAGGCAATTCTTCAATGAGGCATCCGCCATCTTTAGGAGTTTATTTCTTTTTATTAATTATCAAACTTTTAGGCACAAGATCGAAAAATTCATTTGTAACAAATGGTTCCTTAATGATAGCAAAAAGATTGGGATGAACACTTATAGATTTAAGATCCGCATTTTCCTTACTAGATGATTCACCCTTATTTTTAGGAACATACATAAGCTTGGCAACTTTAGTGGAGGAACTTGGAGTATTCTTTACGGAAGAAAAAGCGGTTCCCAAATTGGTAATAATATTCTCAAGTTTATCGATCCTAATGGAATCGTGATTTATTTTCTCATTAACTATGGGTTCCTTTTCTTTAATATCTTTCAAAGTAACTCCTACTTTAGATCCATATTGAGAGATTCGGCTGTGGATCCTTTTATCCAAATTTTTAATTAACTCTATGGTAGCAACCTTATTTCCAATAATTTCAAGCCTTTGCATTACATGCTCCAAAGTTAATATAGTTCCATTAACCAAAAGAGGGGGGAAGCCAAATAAATCTAACATAGCATTATAAGAATCAAAAGTATGGCTACCCAAAAAATTCCCTCCGGTAATTGTATCAAGAACATAATAGTGCCAAGGAGTAATGCCTACATAAAAATTGTGAAGGAGAATGGTAGTAGATTGCTTCTTAGCAGATTTATTTTGAGCATTGCAAATTCTATACCAAGCATCTTTTAGATTTTCACCCTCCCTTTGCTTAAAATTTAGAATTTCATTCTCGGGAGACAATGGAGAAGATAAGGGACTAACCATAACGACAAGCAAGCAAACTGACACACAAGCAAACAAAAAGCAAGCGGACAAAAAGGGGCAAATAGAGAAAGAGAGGGAGGATAGAGAGAGAGGGCAAATAAAACGGCAAGGATAAATTGGGGGGAGAGGAAAATGAGAGGCAAATGGCAAATAATGTAATGCGGTAGATAAGGGTATGTGATGGGTACTTGGTATGTTGACTTTTACGTAGACCTCCCCGACAACGGCGCCAGAAATCCTTCTTGCTACCTCTTTTAGCACTGCATTGGTTTTCCCCGAAGAGGAAGGGATGATGCAGCAAATTAGCGTAAGTATTTCCCTCAGCTTTTGAGAACCAAGGTATCAATCCAGTAGGAGGCTACGCGCGAGTCCCTCGCACCTGCACAAAACAAATAAATCCTCACAACCAACGCAAATAGGGGTTGTCAATCCCTATAGGGCCACTTACGAGAGTGAGATCTAATAGATATGATAAGATAATATTTTTGGTATTTTTATGATAAAGATGCAAAGTAAAATAAAGGCAAAGTAAAATAGCAAAGTAAACAACTAAGTAGTAGGAGATTGATATGATAAAGATAGACCCGGGGGCCATAGGTTTCACTAGTGGCTTCTCTCGAGAGCATAAGTATTCTACGGTGGGTGAACAAATTACTGTTGAGCAATTGACAGAATTGAGCATAGTTATGAAAATATCTAGGTATGATCATGTATATAGGCATCACGTCCGAGACAAGTAGACTGACTCCTGCCTGCATCTACTACTATTACTCCACTCATCGACCGCTATCCGGCATGCATCTAGAGTATTAAGTTAAAAACAGAGTAACGCCTTAAGCAAGATGACATGATGTAGAGGGATAGACTCATGCAATATGAAGAAAACCCCATCCTGTTATCCTCGATGGCAACAATACAATACATGCCTTGCTGCCCTTACTGTCACTCAGAAAGGACACCGCAAGATTGAACCCAAAGCTAAGCACTTCTCCCATTGCAAGAAAGATCAATCTAGTAGGCCAAACCAAACTGATAATTCGAAGAGACTTGCAAAGATAACCAATCATACATAAAAGAATTCAGAGAAGATTCAAATATTATTCATAGATAGACTTGATCATAAACCCACAATTCATCGGTCTCAACAAACACACCGCAAAAAGAAGATTACATCGAATAGATCTCCACAAGAGAGGGGGAGAACATTGTATTGTGATCCAAAAAGAGAGAATAAGCCATCTAGCTACTAACTATGGACCCGTAGGTCTGAACTAAACTACTCACACTTCATCGGAGAGGCTATGGTGTTGATGTAGAAGCCCTCCGTGATCGATGCCCCCTCCGGCGGAGCTCCGGGACAGGCCCCAAGATGGGATCTCATGGATACAGAAAGTTACGGCGGTGGAATTAGGGTTTTGGCTCCTCCTCTGATCGTTTGGCGGTACGTGGGTATATATACGAGGAAGAAGTGCGTCGGTGGAGCAACAGGGGGCCCATGAGGGTGGAGGGCACGCCTGGGGGGGCAGGCGCGCCACCGTACCTCGTGGCCTCTTGTTAGTTGGCTTCACGTAGGGTCCAAGTCTCCTGAGTTGTATTCGGTGAGAAAATCACTTTCCCGAAGGTTTCATTCCGTTTGGACTCCGTTTGATATTCTTTTTCTTCGAAACCCTAAAACAGGCAAAAAACTGCAATTCTGGGCTGGGCCTTCGGTTAATAGGTTAGTCACAAAAATAATATAAAATTGGATAATAAAGCCCAATAATGTCCAAAACAGTAGATAATATAGCATGGAGCAATCAAAAATTATAGATACATTGGAGACGTATCAGCCAGTCGCCTCTTTGTTTTGTATGATATCTCCCAAAGGGGCTGAACTAACCACTATGATAGGATGACCCTGAAAATAGTGCTTGAGCTTCCGGCTTGCCATGAAAACTCCATACACCAGCTTCTGCCAATGTGGATACCTCTGCTTTGAGATAAGCACCTCACAGATATAATAAACCGGCCATTGAACCGGATACTCCTTTCCAGTCTCCTTGCACTCCACAACTATAGCCACACTGACAGCCCGGGCATTAGCAGCCACATATAGCAGCAAAGGCTCTTTATCAACCGGAGCCACAGGAACAGGCGGTTCAGCTAACTGTCTCTTCAAATCCTCAAACGCTTTATCAGTCGTATCGCTCCAAACGAAGTCGTCCATTTTCTTCAGCATCTGATATAAAGGTATAGCCTTCTCCCCAAGACGACTGATAAACCGGCTCAAAGCCGCAATCCGGCTTGCCAAACGCTGAACATCATTGATACATGCCGGTTTAGCCAGGGACGTGATAGCTGGAAATTTTTCTGGATTAGCCTCAATGCCTCTGTTAGACACCAGAAAACCCAAAAGCTTGCCTCCCGGAACACCAAAGATGCATTTGTCTGGATTAAGCATCATCTTATAAACCCGGAGGTTGTCAAAGGTTTCTCTTAAGTCATCTATCAATGTTTCCTCCTTCCTGGACTTCACCACAATATCATCCACATATGCATGATCATTGCGCCCAATCTGTTTATGAAGACAGTTCTGAACACAGCGCTGGTAAGTCGCCTGGGCACTCTTGAGCCCAAAGGGCATATAGACATAGCAGAAGGCTCCAAAGGGAGTTATGAAAGTTGTCTTCTCCTCGTCCTTAACTGCCATTTTGATCTGATGATAACCAGAATAAGCATCCAGAAAACACAAACGGTCACAACCTGCCGTAGCATGAATAATCTGATCAATACGAGGGAGGGAAAGGGGATCAGCTGGACAAGCCTTGTTCAAGTCTGTGTAGTCCACACACATACGCCAAGTGCCGTTTTTCTTAAGGACTAGCACTGGATTAGGTAGACATTCTGGGTGAAAGACTTCCACGATAAACCCTGCGGCCAACAGCCGAGCTACCTCCTCACCAATAGCCTTACGCCTTTCTTTGTTAAAGCGGCGGAGAAACTGCCTGACTGGTTTAAACTTAGGATCGATATTAAGTGTGTGCTCAGCGAGTTCCCTCGGTACACCTGGCATGTCAGAAGGATTCCATGCAAAGATGTCCCGGTTCTCACAAATGAACTCGATGAGCGCGCTTTCCTATTTGGGATCCAGGTTAGCGTTGATGCTGAACTGCTTGGATGAATCACCAGGAACAAAATCAACCATCTTAGTGTTTGTAGCCGATTTAAACTTCAACGCCGGATCATGCTCTGTAGTTGGTTTTTTCAAAGAAGTCATGTCTGCCGGATCAACCTTGTCTTTATAAAACTTTAGCTCCTCTATGGCACAAACCGACTCAGCGTAAGCCGCATCACCCTCTTCACACTCCAAAGCGATCGCCCTGCTCCCATGCACTGTGATGGTCCCCTTGTGACCCGGCATCTTAAGCTGTAAATAAACATAACACGGCCTCGCCATGAACTTAGCACAAGCTGGACGCCCTAACAGGGCATGATACAGACTCTTGATTTTCACCACCTCAAAAGTCAATGTTTCTGACCTTGAGTCATGATCATCTCCAAAAGCCACCTCTAGGGCTATCTTGACCACTGGATATGCAGACTTACCGGGCACCATGTCGTGAAACACGGTGTTCGACGGTTTAAGACTTTTATCAGTCAAACCCATACTGCGGAAGGTATCATAGTAAAGAATATTGATGCTGCTTCCCCCATCCAAAAGTACCTTGGTGAACTTATACCCCCCAACTTGAGGTGCCACCACTAAGGCCAGATGACCCGGATTATCAACCCGGGGTGGGTGATCCTCTCTACTTCATAAAATGGGTTGCTCAGACCAGCGCAGATACTGAGGTACTGCTAGTTCAACAGAGTTTACTGCCCTCTTGTGAAGCTTCTGATCGCGTTTACACAAGCTAGTGGTAAGACATGATACTGCCCACTATTCAACTGCTTCGGATTGCTCTGATAACCCGACTGCTGCTGCTGCTGATTCCCCTGATGGTTATAACCTCCTTGATTGCCCTGGTTCCCTTGATGGCCATGTCCGGTTTGATTGCCTTGGAATCCTGAACCGGAGATGCCACCTCCATAACCCGGCCCATGAAAACCGCCTCCTGAACTGTCGGGCGGGCCATTGTCATATTGAAACATATTGGAATTCTTAAACTCCCACATAATGAAACAATCCTTCAAAAGATGTGAAGCGGGCCTTTCTTTCGATCTGTGCTTTGGACAAGGTTGGTTTAACAGGCGCTCCAGATTGGGGCCTGACCCTTCGCCCCTCTGGGGCTGTTTACCCTTACGACATTGACCGTTGTCCTGAGCATTGGTGTTAGCCACGAAGTCCAAACTATTGTCTGCCTTGCGCTTACCGTTATTCCCATGACCTGCCGGATTGTGCTGCTGCCCCTTGGTATTGCCATTCTTTTTCCCTTTCCCTGGTTTGTCATCCTCAGACTCGGGGTCCTTGGTACTATCTGAATCGGCGTATTTCACCAAAGCTGCCATAAGGGTTGACATGTCATTGCAGTGACGCTTGAGCCTCCCTAGCTTCAATTTTAATGGCATAAACTGGCAGTTGCCCTCCAACGTTAAAACTGCTATATCTGCATTGATGCGGTCTGATGAATGCAAAATAGCTGAAACTCGCTTCACCCAATGCGTCGTAGACTCCCCCTCCTCCTGAACACAAGCGGCTAGGTCCACAATTGACATAGGTTGCTTACATGTATCTTTGAAATTCTAGATAAACCGGTGTTTTAACTCAGTCCATGGCCCGACAGAGTTAGCTGCTAAGCTCTTTAACCAAGTTCGAGTTGTCCCCTCCAACATCATGGTGAAGTATTTAGCACAGACTACTTCATCCACGTCCATCATCTCCATCTCCATCTCATAACTCTACACCCATGACTTCGGTTGCAAATTAGCGGTGTAATTGGGCACCTTACGAGGTCCCTTAAAATCCTTGGGCAGTCGCACATTACACAAAGCGGGGGTAAGACACGGCACCCCTAAAGAACTGAAGACCAGGCCGGGCTCCACTGAGGTGGTAGGGTGAACTGGAGTAGATTGGCGAGTGGCGTGTAGAGCTGCCAACTCGGCCTCTCGACGTGCACGACCATGATCCACCACATCCTGTGCATTAGCACCACCACCTGCCGGGTTGTGTCCTCGCGGCGAGTTAATGTGACGTGCACTGCTTGATACGGCCGGTTCATCCTCAACGTGCCTGTTGTAGCTCCGAATCAGACGGGGGGTGGAATGAATCCTCTCGCGACTATACGAGTAAGCCTACTGCTGGTTTAAAGCTATTTGAAGGAGCTCTCTAGACCGTCATGTCTCAATCGCCACTGGTGACTCGCCGTTAGTTGGGAGGGCTGCCAATCGTGAAGTGGCGGCCACAATGTTATCCAACGGGTTGAAGTAATGCCCCGGGGGCGTCAGAACATACTGCGGCACAATGTTGTTCTGACGAGGCGGGTTCATCGTGCGTGGTTGAACCGGCGCTCTTGTTCCCGGTGCCTCCGTTCGGTTTACCACTGGCTGGTTACTAGTTCCGGCTCCTGGCGTGTTGAAGAGATTTCTTGGCTCATAACCCGGCGGGAGGTGCGACCGGTATCTCCTCCTCATAACCTCATCTGAGGCATTCTGGTCCAACCTAAGCCGGTAGGCCTGAGCTTCCAACTCGGACCGTTCTGTAGCCATCCTGGCGTTTTCTGCTGCCAGGTCTGCTTTAGCCTGAGTTATCTGATCCTTCACCTTTGCAATCTCCATGTTGTGCTGATCTCGGGCTGTAGCGTCCACCTCCTCAGCCATCAATGTTGCCAAGGCGTTGAACAAATCAGATAAAACCTGAGCGGGAGGCGGCGCAGAGCCCCCTGCTCCTGCTGGCGTTGCTGTTGCTGAACCGGAGAACATCGCCACGGCGGTAGAAGAGTGTTGCGCTGGTTGTGTACCGGCCATGAAGACCGCGACCCGGCTTGGCAGATCGAGGAGGTCCGGAATACTGTTGCCATCGGACCCTCCGCTAATCCGACCATCCTGCACTTGATACAGGGACTCGGTTTCTCCGGTTGAAGACTCGTCATCGGAACGGATAAGGGTTTCTCCATCAGATGCTGGTCCATCCTCATACTCTGCTCCATGGATGACACCTACGAAAACATGCCTTGCAGCAGGCTGAACCGGGGCAGGGCTTGCACGTTGAGCTGTCTCGACGGTGTCGGTGCAGGTGTCCAGCTCAGGGCTCGGTTCGCCGATTTTGCCGATGACGACGTGAATTCCACCAAAGAGGACCCCGTACCCGTATTCAATCGAACCGGCCTTGGGACCCCACCCTACATTGTCGATGTAGAGCTTGCCACGATGACTCTTCGTCATCCGGCCCACAGCGTATCCCTTGTGTCCTTCGAAGCTGCCCTTCAAGAACCGGAAACCATCGTGCGATAGCCCCACGGTGGGCGCCGACTGTCGTGGGTTTTTCATGGCAGATGTCCTCGTGAAAGGACTTAGTCATGGAGCCATCCCTACGGGTTAGCTTAAAGGGGTTAAAACGGACAAGGGACACAAGGGGTTTTATACTATTTCGGCCCCTTCTATGAAGGTAAAAGCCTACGTCTAGTTGTGCTTGGTATTGCTGGGGTTTTGATGACCAGGGAGCGAATCCTCTTTTCCTGGCTCTCGAGTTCTTGTCTCCTGTCCCTAAACCACTGCCGGGTCATCCCTTTATATACACAGGTTGATGCCTGCCGGTTTACAGAGTCCCGAGGCCAGATCATAAACGTGTCCGGCTCGGTCTCTATCCTTCCTATCTTACAATACAAGTTACATGAGAAAGTCGGTTTACATCTATAGGCCTTAACTCGCCTTTGGGCCTTGGGCCTTTGTAAAGCGCCACCATCCTTACGTCTTCATGGGCTTCTGATCTTCTTGGAGTTAATCTGGCTACTCCTGGCTGGTTTACGTCCAGTAGTAATATCCCCAACATAAGGTGTTTTGGCTACTTTGGGATGGTGACCTTCAACTCTGACTCAGATAACCACCTTACCCTCCATTTCCGCATTGCCTACTCGCAAAACCCATCATTGCATTTCCGCAATCCCATTGAGCTTCCGCAACCACCACCGCATTCCCACTACCACCATTTGACATTTGAGATTTTGAGTTCGCGGTTTTTCCATTTCCTAAGGTGTTTCGGCTACTTAGGGACGAGTCTCCATCATCTTGGTAGCTACATCAAGAACACCGCCACTCATCATCGCCAAGGACGGTAACCTCCATATCATCTTGGTATCGTGGTATCCCTCCATTGTATATTCCCTTGCAATTGCATAGATAACCCCTAGCCCATTTTGCGTCACTTGCCTATTGAGACTAGCCATTTGAGTATTGCCGGCAACGTTACTTGAGCACATTAGTGATCTACACCATACATTGCATACATATCGGTATCATATTGGTATCATATCATCTCGTGTGCGTCAAGTTTGTTCCCGCATATACCCAATCGCTATCTTGGTTTGTGCATTTCACATTGTGGCCATATACAAAAAATAAGCTTTTAAGCAAAAGAGAAAGAGCAAAGAAGCTTGTAAGCAAGTGCCATAGCATCATACCTTTGCATATAAGATTGTCATATTCGATCATCTTGGATCATACCACCGGAACCATACATACATAGCATACTTGGGATAGAAAGTTGATACATTTTGCATCTTATAGGTTGTAAACAAGTGTTTTATCCGCCTATTGAGCAATCGTGCTAGCGTCTCTCTTGAGTTGTGCAACACGAGCGTTTTCCGTGGATTCCACATTTTGTGCTCATCCTTGGTTGCACGACCCCATTTATCTACCCATGTGTGTGTTTCCGTGTGCCACCCATATTGCTATTGGTCTACTTGTTACACTTGCAAATTTGTGAATCTCTTTCAACATTATTGACTCTTGCTAAAATTTTGCATCAAATTTTTGTGCCACTATCCTCACCGAGCTCCACCATAAGCCTTATTGTGTGTAGGTGTGAGAAACCAACAAGAATTGGTACCAATTGTGCTATTTCCTTGTTACATCATTGAGTAATCATTGATCCATCTTCAACATCGGTCAAGGTACATTTGGTATAGTTCTTCTCCTTTCTTCACTCATATTTGCTCGAGTATTGTGACGGATAGGGAAGGCATTTCATCTCCGGTCTTCGACAACAACGATGGCGTGAACCACTACATCACCAAAGCGTCAATATTTGATCTACAATGACAAATGCAAGGCGCACAATCAAGATTGAGAGAGCGCATCGAGAACGTCTCCATTGACATTCGCCACTCCAACGTGAGGAAAAGGGACTACATTGACAACAAGATTTCCACACAAAAGGAGGAGCAAGATGCAAGGATGGAGGAGATTCGGACTTTGTTGATCAATCGTTCTTCCCCTTCATCATCCTCAAGGTGGCGACGTTCAAGTCACAAGTCTTCGGAGCGCCCAAGCGATACAAGCGCAAGTCGTCCACATCCACATCTCCATGGTGACCACCATCACGTTCGTTATACACATCATCATGAAGGGCAAATAACCTCCAAGCAACATGTGGACGACGACGACGACGAACGACATCTACTACGAGCTCAAGTGCGACAACGACACCATCATCATGATGATGCTCCACGAGTGCAAATGCACAAGTCCCAACAAGCCCTACTTCACGCCAAGTCATAGCATCATGAGCACAAGAGAAGACCGCGAGACAAGCACCACCAAGACGGAGCTACGGCTACACCAACCACTTCGGCATCTTCGCCAAGTGTTCTTGAGGCATCTTCGCCTTCGGATGTAAGGAATCTTAGCCTACTTCACATGAGTTCGCCTACATTGACATCTTCACCAACAAGGCGACCACCTACAAGCGAGGGCGACACTTCCTTCTTCGGAAGCCCCTCAAGGAAGATGACTGAGCATGGGAAATTCCCTTTGGTCATGGAGACGAGCTACGAGGTGCCACATAATATGGGCCTCCTACAACAAGACGACGACAAGACGGTTGAGTTAGGGCCATCCCCTTCGACCACGGCAACGAGCACGAACCTCTTCAACAACATGAAGACGGCGCCCATATTGGACTCATACTCCGAGTCAAGCTACGCGAGTGCACATGAGACCTTATGTTTGGTCTTAGAGGAGAGTGATGATGTGCCATCTTTGGCCTTCATCCACGGCTACGACTACGACATGATTGAGCACGGAGACATTCTCACCAACATCTCTCCCACACCGACATGTGACGAGATGCCCCAATTTCCATGTGAGGAGAGCCACCACCACATGAGTGACATGAGTGACTCCACCATACGTGACATAGAGAGCATTTCCTATGAGAGCATGAGTGTGACCACCACTAGCCCCACACTTGAGAGCATGCCACACATCCTATGTGAGGTTGAGAGCCATTTGAGTGACTCCACCGACCATATGAGTGAGAGCATCCAAGAGGGAGTGAGTGAGCCACAACACTTAGTGAGTGAGGTAGTTGAGACGGCATGTGAGGCCACTTTGATTTCTAACGACTTAACCTCTACTCCGAGTGTGTTTTCTTCTTTGGTGCTAGGTCTCCTACATGATGACACTCTTATCCTCGACGAGTCCATACCTCCAATGGAGACGACGATGGCCATGGTGGAAGATGATGAACCCCCCACATGGTTCCATCAAGATGAAGATGACCATGACTTGGTCTTCGACACCTCACCTACAACACATGAGCGATGCTCTAAAGGTAACATAGGTGATGGTGCTTATCTTGTCCCACTAGTGGACTATCTCACCAATGATTGCTTGCATGATGTTGATCCACCTATTCCCATGCTTCATGCTAGTGCGACTTCTTCATGTCATGACTTACCTATTTATGATGAATATGATGACGAGCATGTCGAGTTGCCTAGTTGTGATGTTATGCTCCATAGGATATCATGTGAAAATTCTTTTGGTCACATCATGTTTGACAATCCATTAAACTTGTCATATGCTATGAGTGAGATCTCCCATATTGCATCATTTCAATCTCAACATAGTAACTATGCATGCCCCATTAAAATCAATCCCATTTGCACCTATGGCATAGATGACGAGATGATGGTCATTGTCTTTTGTTTTTCATGTGATGATATTGCCATGCTTCCTTTACATGATTTGCGCAACTCATCTACTATGCCATGCCATGATCACAATGTTCCAGATATGCATTGTTTTGGATATTGTCAATATTCTCCATGTGATGTTTCTACTAATGATCATGAGGAGACCCCCGTAGTTTCCTCATACATATTAGGAGATTTTGATGCATTCCATACTTTGCATGATTCTCATAATTGCTTGCACCATATGCATTCCATGAATAACAATGCTCTACATATTTCTCATGATGCATTACACAATTTGAGTCTCCATTATGCTTTACAGAACAACAAACCTATCAAGATGGATGACATGTTTCTATATCACGCATCTCATTTATTTGAGAATTGGCTATTTTGTGCTAACCGACACTTGCACGTGCGCATCATGATGGATGATGTGTACATATGCCACACTCTCGGTGTCAAAACTGGCGGATCTCGGGTAGGGGGTCCCGAACTGTGCGTCTAAGGCGGATGGTAATAGGAGGCAGGGGACACGATGTTTACCCAGGTTCGGGCCCTCTTGATGGAGGTAATACCCTATGTCCTGCTTGATTGATCTTGATGATATGAGTATTACAAGAGTTGATCTACCACGAGATCGGAGAGGCTAAACCCTAGAAGCTAGCCTATGGTATGATTGTCTGTCCTCCTACGGACTAAACCCTCCGGTTTATATAGATGCCGGAGGGGGCTAGGGTTACACAGAGTCGGTTATAAGGCAGGAGATCTACATATCTGTATTGCCAAGCTTGCCTTCCACGCCAAGGAAAGTCCCATCCGGACACGGGACGAAGTCTTCAATCTTGTATCTTCATAGTCCAACAGTCCGGCCAAAGGATATAGTCCGGCTGTCCGGAGACCCCCTAATCCATGACTCCCTCAGTAGCCCCTGAACCAGGCTTCAATGACGATGAGTCCGACACGCAGATTTGTCTTTGGCATTGCAAGGCGGGTTCTTCCTCCGAATACTCCATGGAAGATTTTGGACACAAGGATGGTGTCCGGCTCTGCAAAACAAGTTCCACATACCACCGTTGAGAGAATAATATTTCCACAAATCTAATCTGCTGACATGTTTAGCAACATGACATCATGTCATGGCCCGGTCTTTATTCGAATCGTTTTTCTCAACCAGCACTGCACATATTGCGAGGCGGTTTTCTTGACACGTCTTGTCGAAGCAGAGATCGTGTCCCCCTTATTACGGGATTCTCATCAATACAGACGTGGGTAACCCAATCGTGCCCGTTGGCATGACTCCTCAATTTTAGGCAAGTCCCAAACGGCCACGAGGAGGACGCTTGATATTCACCCTCTTTATAAAGAGGCCAAGGCTTGTCCTTTTTCCCTCTAGTGCTCAATCGAATCCTTCCCCCGCCTCAAGTTCCAACACCCAAGGCTCAGGTCAGGCGCTTCGTACCTTCAACCATGTCCGGATCCAACCTCCAAGGTCGGTGGATGCCTTCCTCTGTCACAGAGGAAGACATCAAGAAGCTAAGAGAGGCCAGGTATTTGACCCTCGAAATCTCGCACAGGCTTCCTGCTCGAGGGCAGGTCATTCCCACTCCCGAACCCGGCGAGAGCGTTGTATTTATCTCTCACTTCCTCCGAGGGCTAGGCCTCGCTCTAGATCCCTTTGTTAGGGGGCTCATGTTCTATTATGGGCTGGATTTCCATGACCTGGCCTCGGATTCCCTCCTTCACATCTCGTCGTTCATCGTCGTGTGTGAGGCCTTCCTCCGCATCACCCCACACTTCGGCATGTGGCTCAAGACTTTCTATGTGAAGCCTAAGATGACCAGGGGCGACAGGCAGAGTGTGGAGGTGCCGTAATAAGCAAAAGCGCTAATGCCCCATGGCCAGAGGGTTACTTCCCGGAGGTGTTCAGTTTATGGCAACTGGAGTGGTTTTATATCACAGCTCCCCGGAGTACCAAGTGGGTAGCCACCCTGCCTTTCGCTCGGGCCCCCACCACAACTGACGTCATGGATCAACAAGGGGCTAAACTAGGGGCCAGTAAATGATGTGCCGATATTGCAGAGTCGCATCCGAGATCTCCTTGAAAGAGATGTCAGCCTGGTCACAGTAATGCAAGTCATGCTAGTTCGTCGAGTCCATCCTTGCAAACACCAACCCCTCCGTATGTGGGAATTCAACCCGGAAGGACCGCGAACTATTCAGCACTTCCTCAGCATGACGCTCGAAGAGATGTACAAATTGTTCTTCGGACCACAAATAAAGTGTCCGGACACCATCGAGGATGCGGGTTTGAGTTGTAATCGCCAATATACCCAAGTAAGTAATCCCGTGGCCGAACATGCTGTCTTTTTATTTATCATAACATTGTTCTGAAAAGTCGCCCCTTGACCAGGATTGGGTAACAAAGGCGAAGATGATCAGGTGTTCGGCCCCCCTTCCCGAAGGCTTAGCAAATCCAGTACTAGCCAGAATGCTTGAGTCGGCGCCTTATCAGGCGCCCTCAGGGGAAGATAAAGGGGAGAATAAAGAGGCTGAAAGCGGGCCTCGCTCATTATTCATCCAAACCGGGGGAATTAGCGCCTCCACGAAGGAGGATAACTAAGGAGAAGAATATGAAATTCCCTCTCCCCAAGGAAGAAAGAGGACCACCTCTGAAGTCCCGGAAACAAAGGTTTCCAAATGGGGGAAGAAATCTTCACCAGAGGGTCCTGCCTCGGAGGGTACTCTTGCCGCATAGTGTCTGCAAGGGGATTAGCCCTCTACCGAGCTGTAAGTAAACAAAAAGTACTTAATAGTAAAAATATCCTACATTACTTTTGAAGATAATAATCGAAGCATATATCTTGCAGTTCGGATCGTAGCCCTTCTCGACAGAGTTCGTCTTCGGGGGATCTTCTTCCGGAGATGATGGAGAGCGAAACACCTCCCCTTGTCACCCCGCCTCATGAGGCGGGCGACCCTGAAGTGTCGTCGCGGAGGGTTTCTCCTGATCCGCCATGGCCAGATGTCGGGTGGTAGGTGCGACATATGCCAACAGGTGGCTTATCATTGTGGGAGCCAGTAAGACGTCGCCGGTGCCTGGAAGCGGGATGAGGTGAAGACATGCACGCCGGCGAATCTTACCCAGCTTCAGGGCTCTCCATGGAGATAACACCCCTACTGCTGCTCTGCGGGGTCTCCGCATGATCACTAGATGAACGCGTGGCTACAAGATGCTCCTCGAGCTGTTTGGCGAGAAGAAGAAGAAGGGCACGACTAGCTCTCCTCTCCTCTCTATGTGGTGTCTAAAACTAGCTCAGATCAACCCTTTGCATGGGTGCCCCGGGGGGTTTATATAGGCCCACCCCCCGGGGGTACAATGGTAATCCGGCTGGGCATGGGCCCTAGCCGTCTGTGTCTACGCTCGCCGGCTTCTGCGTCGGCTGCTGGGGCCCGCCGGCTGCCGGCTCCTTGGTCGACAGGCAGGCCGTACTGTCAAGGGCCTTGTCGGTGGCTGGTCACTGTTGCCTCAAACCTGGTGACGAGGGCTTCGCCGAGGTAAGCATGGCTACAGTGCCGCCGCTCAGCGGGCGATCGCCGTAGCCATGCCTCGTCTTGTCCCCTTAATGGGGCGTCTCCTTCAAGGGGGGAAGCAAGCCGGCCGTGGGGAGCCGGCCCCGTCTCGGGCCAACTGGGGGAGGCCTGGCCGCCTTCGGGTGTCTCTCTGCCTGAAGGGGCCCACCGCCCGTGGGCCGCGCTGACAGCCCATCGTGGGTGGCATCAGGGTCAACATGGCAACAGTGCCGCGCCGGACGGGTCATGGCTACCCCGTACGGCACACTGTGCCAGGCGTGCTCCGGGATTCGGGGGTGGCAGGCTTTACTGTAGCCACGCCCCGTCGCATCGCCGTTATGTGGATGCAGACTTCGAGGGTATGATCTTGACCGCTTTGTGGGAGTCGGCTTCTTGCGGCCGGCTTCTTGGAGCCGGCCCTCCCACGGCTTTCTTCATGAGGGCTAAAGCCGGGCCGCCTCCCGATTGTCGGCCTGGGAGACAGCCGGCAAGGGGAAGGCGGCCCCACGTCTTGGATTCTTGAGGGCCGGATCGGCTCGTGATTTTTTTCAGACGGGCCAGGGGGAGCCGGCTAGGCTAGGCGTGGTCATTTACTCCGACAGTAGTCCCCGAAGCTAATCGAGCTTCAAGGCTGACAAAGGGACGAGAAGCTTGGTCAGCTTCCTATCCTGAGGAGCCGGCTTTGCTTATGCGCGCCGTCTTCGGAAAGCTCCGTTTCTTGTAGGCGGGAACGTGGGTCGGCTTGCGAGCTGACCGCGCGCCATCCCGTGGGCCACGTGGCAAGGAAAACCTGCCAACGCACGTGCGCGATGGGACGCCGCCGTAGGCCCGGGCCCGCCACTCCTAGGCCTCGGCCCGAGCACGGATCTTCTGCGGCCCACAACGGACCGCTCGCCTTCCCGCGGCGGTTTTATTATGCCATCAGGGCGCAATAATCGCGGGACGTGGGGGAGTGGGCGCAGTTGATCCCACGTTCCCCCACACCACGCCTCCTCGGCTCCGCCGCGCGGGTCTATAAGTAGGGGGAGGAGGGGGAGCGGCAGAGGCTCGCACACTCTCCCTCGCTCCGCCCCTTCTCACCTTCCTTCTTCTTCCCTTCGCCACCGCAGCGACCCATTGCCGCGCCGCTCTGCCGTCGGACCTCTCAGTTCCTTTGGTCCCGCCGTAGCGAGGTCATGCGCGTCTCCGCCGTCGCATCGTCTTGTTCCTCGCCGCATTGTTCCCATGGCGTTGTCGAGCTCGTGGGATGGCTCCAACGTCCATGAGGACCACGTTGAGTTCCTCCGCCGGACGCGGCGTCTGCCGGGCGAGAACTATGTGCGGGTTCGTTGTGCGCCGGCGAGGGAGATTTCACCGGCACCGGAGGAGGGCGAGCGGGTAATCTTCCGCTCGCACTGCCTGCGCGGCTTCGGCCTCCCGGCGAGCAAATTCCTTCGCGCTTTTCTTGAATTTTACCACCTCCAGCCGCATCACCTCACGCCCAACGCGGTGATGCTGCAGTCGGCTTTCGTCACCTTGTGCAAGGGCTTTCTTGGGGTTCTCCCCACTCTCGAGCTCTGGGGAGAATTCTTCCAGAGCAAGCTCGGCACCGTTGTCGCGGGCGTGCTCGCCCCCTGCGGAGCCTTCATTTCCATAAGGCGGACAGGCGAGAACAATCCGTTCCCGCCCATCCCGCTGATCCAGTCGGTGAAGCTCTGGCAGAAGTCCTATTTTTACGTGAAGAACGTCGCCCAGCAAGGCGACTTCGTCAACCTGCCGGCTTACGTAGCCGGCCCGCCGGCTGGGAGGCAACCCTCATGGAGCTACCGGGCCAAGTCATTGTCTCAGGCCGGGAACGTAGCCGTCTCCCGTCTCCGGGTGATGATCCAGTCGGAGGGCCTGACTGGAGCCGACCTGGTGGCCGCCATCGTGGAGCACCGAGTACTTCCGCTCTAAGGCCGGCCTCACATGATTTGCCATATGAGCGGCCGCTTCGACCTGTGCCGGCTAAGCACCAGGGAGATGCCTCATGCTGAGGTGTCTTACATGGTGAACTACATCTCCAACTGCAAGCTCGCCGAGGATTGGCGATACGGCAAGGGGCCGTATTCTCGCGCCAACCCTCCGCCTGCCGTAAGTTTTTCTTCTTTTTTGTAGCCGGCCTCATGATGGCCGACTTCTGATCAATTGGTTTGCCCTTAGCATAACCCTCTTCTTCCGCCGACGGTCGGGGCCGCAGGGGTAGAGCGCCAGCTCCTCCCCGACCGCACGGTGGACGACATCGATGATCCGGACCTGGGAGCGGCCGCCATGGAAGATGCCATCGTGGGGGAAGGCGACGAGGCAGGACGCGTGGGGCTCGGGGCCGGCCTCGAGGACTGGGCGGACGGTGACGAGGTCGAAGCCACCCCGGACCGCCAGCCGGTGTTTGATCATCAGGGCGCGGGCCCGTCTGCCGCGCTGGCTACCCGTGGCAGCGCATAGAAACGCCGGGCCACGTCGACCTTCTTCGGCAGCAGGCCAAAGAAATCCAAGGGTTCCACGGCGGCGACCAAGCGGGATGAGGCGGCCATGAAGTCGGCCCGCTTCCGCAAGGCGGTGAAACAGCCGCAGGCGATCTCGGCGTAAGTCGTCAAACGTCTTGTATTTTTTGTTGTCCTCTTCGATTGAGGCTCTTCTAAACCTTTCTTTGCTCGCCGGGCAGGGCACCGCTTTCCCTCGAGCGAGGTCCTGACGGCTCCGTAGTCGGGCCGACTGGAGGGTCCTCAGGCTCCCGCCGCATGGATCCCCGCGCCGACCTCATGGAGGCCACGGAGCGGAACGCACAGGAGGCGCGGGAGGAGCGGGAGGCGGCGGAGCGAAGGACCGCCCAGGCGGCGAAGAAGCAGGCCGACGTGGCGGCCAAGGCCCGAGCGGGGGCGGCAGCCGCGGAGACCGAGGCGGAGGCCTCGCACAACCAGCCTCCACTGCTCGTCGTTCCCCTCTGTGCCGTGGCCCCCGACATCCCCGTCTCCCCGTCGGAGGAGGTTGACCAAGACCCGCCGGTGATAGAGAGGAGGGAGGACCACGTGGTCTTCGTGGAGGAGGCGCCACAGACAGCGCCGACTGAAACGGGCCAAAGCGGCCAACCAGCCGCGGCGCCAGAGCAGCCGGCTCGGGGCGAGCCGGAGGCAGGGGCCGGCCTCGAGGTGCAGCCGGCATTTCGCTGGCGCGCAGGGGGAGCTACCTCCGCGTCGGAACCGCACCGAGCTGCGGGCGCCAGCCAGATGGCAGAGGCCCTGGAGGCGGCCAGCGCCAGCACATCCGAGTGGACGCCTAGCGGGGGGACGGCCGAGCTGAACACGGTGGCCTAGGAGGTCCAGAGCCGGCTTCAAGCCCAGGCCGCTTCGCTGCAGCGATATACCCAAGAGTTCCTCGCGACGCGGGCCGTCATCCGGGTGAGCCCTCTGGCCTTGGTTGTTTTGCTTTTTTGATTTCTTCCGTGGGGGCGCGTCAGCACACCCACTGGGTGTAGTCCCCGAGTTTCGAGTCAGCTGCTGAGCAGGCGGCTTGGAACTTACTAGGTCCTGACAGCTATCTTATTCTTGCATCTTGTCTGATCTTCCGGGAATACCATAACCTCCGCGCTGCTGCCTTCAACTCCCAGGCTCAGGAGCTGGGTCGGAAAACCGAGGACCTGACCAACAGCCGGAGTGCGTGCTTTGTCTCATTCATCTCCTATGGTGGCGCGTCAGCGCACCCACTGGGTGTAGTCCCCGAGATTCGGGCCAACTGCTGAGCAGTCGGGTCGGATCTTCCCTGACGACTTCTTCCTTATTGATTTTTCCTTTGTCTTCATGCTTGCAGGAGCCAATGCCGACTTGAGGGGGCAGCTCAGCGGGGCCCAGGCCGCCCTTCGCGCCAAGGAAGCCGAGTACAACGCCTTGGTCCTGGAGCGTGACCGCCTAGCCAAGAAGTTGGCCGACCAGGAGGAAAGCCACAAGGCAGCCCTGAAGAAGGCGCAGGACAGCGAGGACGCCCTCAAAGCTGAGTTCGAGACAGAAGCGGCGGGCTGGGCTGAGGCAAAACAAGCGCTGAGCAAGGGCTTTGGCCGGATTGAGGATCTGATCGATGGTAAGCCGCCTTCCTCTCTCCTTGCTTGCCCCTTGCCCCCTGATTTGTGTTCTGACTTGTGCTGCTTTTTGTTCTTTGTGCAGACTACTTCCCCGGCTACTCCGTCTTTGCCACCCAGACCATCGAGGCCCACCACGAGGCGCGCCGGCAGGCGGGGGCTGAAATTGCGCCGGATGCGAGCCGGACGCTTGAGGAGCAACTCTTGGCGGTTCAAGCCCGGCTGCAGCCGGCCCACCGCATGCTCCGCCGCCTCCAGCGCGCCGGGGCGCAGGTGTTGGCCGCCCTCTGGCCAGGCGAAACGATTCCCCACACCCCGAGTCGGACTGCCGACTGGCTGGAGGTTGCGGTTGGCCGCTTCGAGGACTGGAAGGCATCGGCGGCCCGGCTTGGAGCTGGGCGGGCGCTGGAGTTCGTCCGAGCCTGGTATCCCGGGCTGAACCTGGACCAGCTACGCACCTGACGGCTGGAGGCCGACGAGGAGATGGAGGAGGTGCGGCCGGCTATCGCTCAGTGTGCCTCAACGATCGCCGAGTGCACTGACATCAGCATCTTTGCTCCTGAGATAAATGACGACGGCGTTGCCCAGCTAGAGGAATGGTTCGGGCTGGACCCGGCAGCGGGTGAGGACTCGGCAGAGGAGATCGCTTCCAGCGATGAAGGTGAAGACGACGAAGGGGAGGAAGGCGAAGACGTCGAGCCGGCCGGTGAAGCGGCCAGCCAGCCCCAGCCTGACTGTGCCTCCAGCAATGAGGCGCGTGCTAGCGCGCCCTCTGCGGGAGGTGGTGATCATGCCGAGGTTCGCCAGCCGGCCACTCCTCCAGCCAGCACTGCCGTCTCTACCGAGCTGCCCTACTCGCCAGTCGCTCCCTTGGCTTAATCTGTCGTCCTTGCTTTTCCTGCTTGTTACTCTTTGAACAATTTTTATTAAACTTGGGCAGTTCCACCCACTGGGGGTGTATTCAAACTATGTTGAATGTTGGCCTTTCGAAGGCCTTTTGTGTAAATATGATCGTGTGTGTGTTTGGCTTCCATTCGCGTATGCTTTTTATCTTTAGGCCGTTTCCTTTGCTGCCTTCCCCTAGCTGCTGCCTTCCCAACCGGCAGCTGCTCTGCAGCCTGCGGCTAAGGAAGAACTTGGCTATATTTATTTTTTTATTATTTATTTTTTGGGGAAGGCAAGTACTCGAGCTTTCTTAGATTGAAGCGAGGTGAATGGAAGCCGGCCGGCCGGCTACTCTGGTAGTCGGTCGGTGGTGGGAGAAAAACCAGCTTTTGTTATATTAGTCCGTTAGTCCCTAGCCGTTTTTCGTGTGGGCGTCCTTTCCTGCCTTTAACTCTTGCCAGCCGGACAGCCGGTTCTTCGAACTGCGACTTTTGGCAAGAGAAGGCTTGGGTGTCGGCACACTACTTGTCTGACCGCGGGTAGGACTTCTAATATAACTCAAGGCGGCCAGTCCCCGGGCCGACTAGTCGAACCCGGTGCCGGACTAAAAAAGTGAATGTAATGACATGATCATAAGCATGATACTCTTCATTTATAGATAAAAGATGGCAGTCCCCGAGCTCTCCTCGGGGGGCCTATTGTCTCGTACTTAGTACAAAAGTTAGCGTGATACATACTGCATTTCAACTGTAAAATCTTCGGAGGAGGTTGGCGTTCCATGGTCGTTCCGACTCTTTGCCGGAGTCGTCTCTCTTTCGTGCCTTCGGCTTCTGTGCGTCGATCAGGTAGTAGGAGTCATTTCCCAGCGCTCTGCTGATGACGAAGGGGCCTTCCCAAGGGGCCGAGAGCTTGTGCTGGCCGGCTGTTCGCTGGATCAGCCGGAGCACGAGGTCGCCTTCTTGGAAAGATCTTGGTCTGACCTTCCGGCTGTGGTAGCGGCGCAAGCCCTGCTGGTAGATGGCGGACCGGCTGAGGGCTAACAGCCGGCCTTCTTCCAGCAGGTCGACGCCGTCTTCTCGTGCTTCCTTGGCCTCCATCTCTGTGTACATGGTTAGCCTAGGCGAGTCGAACTCGATGTCGATTGGGATGACCGCCTCGGCACCATACACGAGGAAGAAAGGAGTGAAGCCGGTTGACTTGTTTGGGGTAGTGCGCAGACTCCAGAGGATGGCCGGCAGCTCATCGAGCCAATAGCCGGCCGAACGTTCCAGTGGTACGACCGGTCGGGGCTTGATGCCGGAAAGGATGAGGCTGTTGGCTCGCTCGACTTGGCCGTTTGACTGCGGGTGGGCAACGGACGCTAAGTCCAACCGGATGCCCTACATCACGCAGAAACGTGCCAATGCTCCCTTGGCAAAATTCGTGTCATTGTCGGTGATGATGCTGTGTGGCACGCCGTAGCGAGTTGTTATATCTGCGATGAATGTCATGGCAGTCGGCCCATTCAGCTTCTTGATCGGCTTTGCCTCAATCCATTTGGTGAATTTGTCCACGGCGACAAGCAGATGTGTCATGCCGCCGCGCGCCGTCTTGAATGGGCCCACCATGTCCAGTCCCCAAACGGCAAAGGGCCAAGTGAGGGGAATGGTCTTGAGTGCCGAAGCCGGCATGTGTTGCTTGGAGCTGAAGACTTGGCACCCTTTGCAATGTTTAACTAACTCCTTGGCGTCATCCAAAGCAGTCGGCCAAAGAACCCATGGCGGAAAGCTTTGGCGACGAGTGATCTTGAGGCCGCATGGTGGCCGCATTCTCCTTGGTGGATGTCTCTGAGGATTGCAATGCCCTTCTCTTGCTCGACGCATTGCTGGAAGACTCCAGTGACACTGCGCCTGATGAGCTCTCTATTGACGATTGTGTATGCTTCGGCTCGGCGTTGGACTTGTCTTGCCTCTATTTCGTCAGCCGGTAGATCTTGGTTTATTAGGAAGTTGAGGATGGACTGAGCCCATGATGGAGCTGCGACTTCTTCTATGGCCAACACGGCTACTGCGACCAGGGCGGGCGGGCTGGGTGGTGAAATGCTGGAGTCGGCCGCCTGTTGTGTTGGTGAACTCCCCGGGCCGACTACCGCAGTCCCCGAGCCGAGTGTGGCAGTCCCCGGGTCGGGCGTAACTACGGAAGTCCCCGAGCCGCCTACTGACGTCCCCGGGCCGACTATCGAAGTCCCCGGGTCACCTGCTTGGTTCTTCGAGCCGGACCCGGCCGCGTCGGGGTCAGGCGGCACGAAGATGGAATCGGACTCTGGAGACGGCTTGATAGACGGCTTGAGGAGGTGTTGCAGAGAGACACCGGTTGGTATTGCCTACCGAGTGGAGCCTGTTCGAGCCAGGGTATCAGCTGGCTCGTTGTCGGCTCGCGGTACATGGAGGAACTCGCATCCTTCAAAGTACCCGCTGATCTGCTGAATGAGGAAGCGGTAGCTTGCCATATTTGCGTCCTTGGCGTCCCAGTCGCCGGATGATTGCTGGACTACCAAGTCCGAGTCGCCGTAACATAGGATCCGGCGTATGCCGAGCTCTTTGGCAAGCCGGAGCCCGTGTATGAGCGCCTCGTACTCGGCCACGTTGTTGGAGGCGGCAAAGTGAATTTGCAGCGTGTATCTGAGCTTGTCGCCTTTGGGAGAGGTGAGGATGACGCCGGCTCCCAAGCCGGTGCGCATCTTGGACCCGTCGAAGTGCATGCGCCAATGAGTGGAGTCGGGAGCTGGCGGTAGGTACTGGGTCTCGGCCCAGTCGACGAGGAAGTCGGCCAATGCTTGGGACTTGATGGCGGTGCGAGGCTGGTAGAAGATCGTGTAGGGGGCCAGCTCGATGGCCCATTTCGCCACCCGGCCGGATGCATCCCGGCTGCCTATGATCTCGGCAAGCGGGGCGGTGCATACGACCGTGATGGGGTGCTCTTGGAAGTAGGGCTTCAGCTTCTTGGCGGCGAAGTACACGCCATAGCACATCTTCTGGTAGTGCGGGTAGTTCTGCTTCGAGGTAGACAGCACCTCGCTCAAATAGTACACCGGCCTCTGGACCGGCTGGGCTCGGCCCTCTTCTGGGCGCTGGACTACGATGACGGTGCTGACCACCCGGCTGGTTGCAGCAATGTAGAGGAGCATGGGCTCTTTCTCAGTCGGCGCCGCCAGGACAGGCGGCGTGGCCAGCATCTTCTTCAGCTCGTGAAAAGCTTGGTCGGCTTGGTCGTTCCACTCGAAGTGAGTGGTCTTCTTCATGAGGCGGTAGAGGGGGAGAGCTTTCTCTCCGAGCCGGCTGATGAAGCGGTTCAGGGAGGCCAAGCACCCGGTGAACTTCTGGACGTCTCAAAGTTTGGTGGGAATCGCCATTCTCTCAATGGCCTTGATCTTTATTGGGTTGCATTCGATGCCGCGTTTGGAGACCAGGAAGCCTAGGAGCTGGCCGGCTGGCACTCCGAACACACATTTCTCGGGGTTGAGCTTGATCTGGAACCGGCGTAGGTTCTCAAATGTTTCCTTGAGGTCCTCCAGCAAGGTGTCGCGCTTCTCCGTCTTCACCACAATGTCGTCTACGTAGACGTGGGCATTTCTGCCAAGCTACCTGAGGAGGCACTTCTGCATTGAACGCTGAAAAGTGGCACCAGCATTTCTTAAGCCGAATGTCATAGTCAGGTAGCAGAAAGCTTCGAATGGCGTGATGAAGGCGGTCTTTAGGCGGTCAGCCGGATCTAGCTTTATCTGGTGGTATCCTGAGTAAGCATCCAAGAAACTCAACAGCTCGCATCCGGTCGTGGAGTCTATCACTTGATCAATCCTTGGCAGGGCAAAGGGATCTTTGGGGCAGGCCTTGTTGAGGCTCGTGTAGTCTATGCACATGCGCCACTTGTTGTTCTTCTTTAGCACGAGGACCGGGTTGGCGAGCCACTCTGGAAAGAAAACCTCCATAATGAAGCCGGCTGCCAGAAGCCGGGCTATCTCCTCTCCCACAATCCTTCTTTTCTCCTCCGACAGTCGGCGGAGGGGTTGTTTGACTGGTTTTGCGCCTTCTCGGACGTGTAGCTTGTGCTCGGCGAATTCCTTCGGAACACCCGGCATGTCCTTAGGGGACCATGCAAAGATATCCCGATTCTCACGGAGGAAGTCGGCGAGCTCGCCTTCCTATTTGCTGTTTAGGTTTGCCCCGATGACGGCAAACCTTTCTGGGTGCTCGGGGTCAAGAGGTATCTTCTTCGTCTCCTTGGCCGGCTGGAAAGATCCTTGGGCATCACACTCCTTGGGATCGGGGGCAGGGCCGGGTGTTTGCCGGCCATGGCCACGACTCGGTCCAACATCTTCTTTTCTTCGGCAATCACAAGGGACTCGGCCAGCCGGCTGCTGGCTGCAGCGCACTCGGAAGATTCTTGTAATCGCCGGCTATGGTGAGGATGCCCTTGGCGCTCGGCATCTTCATCTTGAGGTAAGCATAGTGGGGAACAGCCATGAACCTGGCCAAGGCAGGACGGCCAAGCAATGCATGGTAGGGGCTCTCCAGGTCCACCACTTCAAACCAGATCGCTTCTCGGCGGAAATGATCCTTGTCCCCAAAGAGAACATCAATCTTGATCTTGCCAATGGGGGCGCAGGACAGGCCAGGTACAATGCCATGGAACACAGTCCGAGTAGGCATGAGTTGCTTTGTCTTGACGTTCAGCTTCTCCGGGGTGTCACGGTACAGGATGTTGATGCTGCTCCCGCCGTCTATCAGCACTCAGGAGAAACGGGCGGCGCGTCTGTCCGTTGCAAGGGTGGCATCCAAAACCAACGCATAAGAGCCGGGAGATGGCATCACCTCTGGGTGGTCGGCCCGGCTCCAGCTGATAGGCTTTTCTGACCAGTGCATGTGCACGACGGGGTTGGTAGCGACCATGTTGACTTCCTGGTGCTCTCGGCATCTGCTACGCCGGCCTTCGGGCTGGCTTGTAAAGACAACATAGGCGGCATGCTCGTCAGGGAACTCATCGTGCACAGCTCCGACTACTGGCCGAGCGGTCGTCAGCTGCGGAGCCAGAGGCGGCGGACCAGCAGGCGGAGGCGGCGCGAGCCCTTCGCCTTTGGAGATTCGGGTGAGCCAGTGGCACTTCCGGGTTGTGTGGTTGGACGGCTTCGCGCCGCTGTGGAACTTGCACGGGGCGTCGAGAGTTTGCTCGTAGGAGAAAGCCGGCTACCAAGCCGGCCTGCCGCCCTTCTGCTTCTTGGGTGCGGGCTGCCCTTCGGGCTGCTTGTCCTCGACTGTGGCCACCTGCCGACTGGTGGAGAGCGGCACGGGGCCCTTACGCTTGTGGTCGTTCTGGTACGGGCGTCGGCCGGAGTCCCCAGCCGGCGTCTTGGGCGCCGGGTTGATTACCTTCCCGGACGCGTCTACCCGGAGTTCAGTCTTCATTGAGGAGTCGGCGGTGGCGTACTTGTCCGCTATGACCAGAAGCTCGTCGAGGGTAGTCGGCTCGTCGCAGAGGAGCTTGTGCTTAAGGAGGGTGCCTTCTCGGCATCCGGCGGTGAAGTATTCTATGGCTTGCACCTCGTGCACCCCTTCGCAAGAGTTGCGGAGCTCGGCCCAACGCGTGAGGTAGTCGCGAGTGGATTCGGCGGGGCCTTGTACGCACAAGGAGAGCTGTCTGGGCTTGGGGGCCCGCTTGTAGGTGCTGGTGAAGTTGCGGACGAAGGCCTCTGTGAAGTCTAGCCAGCTGTTGATGCTGTAGGGCCTGAGGCTATTGAGCCAGGTCCGCGTCGTGCCTTGCAGCATGAGGGGCACGTACTTCACGGCAACGCGCCTGTTGCCGTTTGCTATGCGAACCGCTGTGGAGTAGTCGATCAACCAATCTTCCGGCTTCACGGAGCCGTTGTACTTGGGCGTGTCTCTTGGGAGCGAGAACCCTTTGGGGAAAGGCTCGTCGCGGATGCGGGGGCCGAAGCAAGGCGGGCCGACATCATCTTCTTCTTCTAGCGCCAGGGATCGCGCTAGGCGGTCGATCCGATGGCGGGCGTTGTTCTCGCCGACTCCTTCACGGAGACCTAGTCGGCCGCTGAGAGTCGGATGCGTGACAGGCGGTGGGGTGGGATATCTCTCCCCACGAGGCGGAGGCGGAGGCGGGTTGCCCCGCCGCTCCACGGCCCGGGGACGGCCTTCTGCGTCTCGCTCGATGGAGGTCCGGGTTCGGCTTCGGCTGGCAGCCGGCTCCTTCTCGTGTCGCGCGCGGGTTTTACCCGCAGTCGGCGTCCGGGACGTCGCGCCGTGCTCTCGACGCGGGGGAGGGCTTTCCGCGCGGGCGTCGGCTTCGTGCCGCTGTGCGGCTGCATCGATTAGTTGCTGGATGCGTCTGGTCATGTGGGGGAGTTCTTCGGCTCCCAGTCCGTCTAGCTCGTCTACGGCCGCCTGGGCGGCGCGCAGGTTCTCGAGTGGAGTGGCGTAGACTGGGCGGTCGACTCCTAGCGTGTCGGCGAGGGCAGCGCCGCGCTGTCTGACAACGCCGGCTCGGCTTGGCCCGCCTGGGGGCGGCGTGCCAAAGGCGGCGCGGTCGGCTTCGCGCTGGTGGGCCTCGGTGAGGCGTCTCATGGAAGCCAACTTCCGGCCCTCCGCGAGGAGGGCGAGGCGGCGAGCCTCCAGTGCTTCGGCGTCGGCATCGGCCGGGAGGGGGATGGACAAGTCGTGGACCGCTGCATGCGGGGCGTCGAGGGCGTTCTCGCCAGAAGCGCCGCCGTGGCCGATGACCATCACCTCGGTGGTGGCACCGTCGCAGCCATCGGCCCGGGGAAGAGGGTCGTTGTAGATCGCGACGTCGGTGGGGAAAGCGTCGAGCGAGGCCGTGTCGGAGTCGACAGGCATCGGATCGGTGGAGCCAACAGACTCCAAGTCCACAGGAAGCTCACCGGAGACGTGGAGCTAGCCGAGGAGGTTGACGAGGTGGTCGGTGCCCGCGTCAGAGGCGAGCTCGTCGGAGATGAGGGTCTCGTCAAGGAGATCGGCGAGGCCGCTCGCTGCGCAGATGTTGGCGACGCCTTGCAGCGCGTCGTGGCAAGCGCCATCGGGCGTGCCGGGCTGGCTACGCTCGCTGGGGAGGAAGAGGGTTCCCGTGTAGAACAGGTCTCCGGAAGACGGTGCACCTGGCCCCATGGTGGGCGCCAAATGTCGGGTGGTAGGTGCGACATATGCCAACGGGTGGCTTATCATTGTGGGAGCCAGTAAGACGTCGCCGGTGCCTGGAAGCGGGATGAGGCGAAGACATGCACGCCGGCGAATCTTACCCAGCTTCGGGGCTCTCCGTGGAGATAACACCCCTACTGCTGCTCTTCGGGGTCTCTGCATGATCACTAGATGAACGCGTGGCTACAAGATGCTCCTCGAGCTGTTTGGCGAGAAGAAGAAGAAGGGCACGGCTAGCTCTCCTCTCCTCTCTATGTGGTGTCTAAAACTAGCTCAGATCAACCCTTTGCATGGGTGCCCCGGGGGGTTTATATAGGCCCACCCCCCGGGGGTACAATGGTAACCCGGCTGGGCGTGGGCCCTAGCCGTCTGTGTCTATGCTCGCCGGCTTCTGCGCCGGCTGCTGGGGCCCGCCGGCTGGTGGGCCCCGCCGGCTGCCGGCTCCTTGGTTGACAGGCAGGCCCCACTGTCAAGGGCCTTGTCGGTGGCTGGTCACTGTTGCCTCAAACCTGGTGACGAGGGCTTCGCCGAGGTAAGCGTGGCTACAGTGCCGCCGCCCGGCGGGCGATCGCTGTAGCCACGCCTCGTCTTGTCCCCTTAATGGGGCGTCTCCTTCGAGGGGGGAAGCAAGCCGGCCGTGGGGAGCCGGCCCCGTCTCAGGCCGACTGGGGGAGGCCTGGCCGCCTTCGGGTGTCTCTCTGCCTGAAGGGGCCCACCGCCCGTGGGCCGCGCTGACAGCCCGTCGTGGGTGGCATCAGGGTCAACATGGCAACAGTGCCGCGCCGGACGGGTCATGGCCACCCCGTACGGCGCACTATGCCAGGTGTGCTCCGGAATTCGGGGGTGGCAGGCTTTACTGTAGCCACGCCCCGTCACATCGCTGTTATGTGGATGCAGACTTCGAGGGTATGATCTTGACCGCTTTGTGGGAGTCGGCTTCTTGCGGCCGGCTTCTTGGAGACGGCCCTCCTGCGGCTTTCTTCATGAGGGCTAAAGCCGGGCCGCCTCCCGATAGTCGGCCTGGGAGATAGACGGCAAGGGGAAGGCGGCCCCACGTCTTGGATTCTTGAGGGCCAGATCGGCTCGTAATTTTTTTCAGACGGGCCAGGGGGAGCCGGCTAGGCTACCCGTGGTCATTTACTCCGACACCAGAGGATAATCCTTTGGCCACCCGAAGTCCTCAGTGTTCGGCTCCTAAAGAGAACCATAGAAAGAGTCCGGAACCGTATAGTGTGTGGTCGGACGCACTGAAGGATCTTCTGGAGCAAGAGGCCATCTCAGAAGCGCACCATACGCTAATGGGTACGGTGATTGAGAGGATTTCATCCACCGAAAGCTGGTTGCACGAAGCTTTTATGAGTCAACTAAAAGGCTTTAAGGTACGTGAAATAGTGTATGTTTTTGACAGTACTGCACATGTTAGGTGTGCCCTATGCAGATAGTAGCCCCTGAGACTCTGGTTGCCGTCGAGAACGGCGGCAAACAAAGGATCATAGTCCCAGGTAATAATCAGGCTGCCTTCATGTGCAGGTGGCTGAAGGTCCGGTGGCTCACCGGACTGATGAGTTTGCCGAGCTGAAGCGGCAATTTGATGCGGCAGATGCCAACATCGTGCTTGTCAACAAGTGGCTCGACGAGGCACAAGGTATGTGATTTCTCCGGTAATCAACACATAGTAAGAGGAGCATGATGCCAGTATCTTTAATATGTTGTGACTGCAGATGGAGCTGCCGTCGTGGAGACCCTTCGGGCGGAACTTGCCCGAGCCAAGGAACAAGCCGGGAATAGTGATGCGGCCACTCTAAAGGCGGTCGAAGAGCTGAGGGCCGAACAGGCTACGCATTGCCAAAGCAAGGAAAAATAGCCAAGATGGCCGTTGAGTTGAAAGATGCCACCGACCGTTACCAGCTTCTTGAAAAAGAAAGCCGAGCGAAGGCGACGGACCTGGAGAAGGCCATGGTAGCAGCCAAGGAAGCCCGCTCCAAAATCAGAGCGGCGAAGGAGGAGCCGTGTCAAGCTGGGGATATCGCGGCTGGGAAGCCCTTTTTATTGCGGACCAAGTTCAGAGATCCGAAGTATACTTCTCTTGATCAACTATGGAGTTCTGCAGACGCATACGTGGATTTGGCAGCAAGTGCTGCTGATGCGGCCAAGTACTTCAAGGATCAAAAAGATCGTGAAGTGGAAAAGTTGTTCTGGTCACAGTTCCATGCTCCAGTGCATCAGCTGCTGTTGAATGAGCGAATGGCCGAGTGGACTGAGCTCCATAGGTTGTCCGGACTTGCCATGAGGTCTGTTGTGGATCATCTGTGGCCGGAAGGGCCAAGGGTGAATAGTTACTTTAGTTTAGTGCAACAATTCCTTGGTGTTGTGCCGCACATAGATGCTATGAAGAGGTCGGCATGCATAGAGGGTGCGCGGATGGCACTTGCCCGTGTCAAGACATGCTGGGCAGAGATGGAGGCCACCACTATTGCAACACAGGGTTCGGCCGTGGGCCGAGTAGCTGCCGAGCACTACTTTGAAGAAGTCCTTGAAGGCGCTCGTTCAATAGAGGCTCAGTGCTCGAAGAATATTATGTTCGAGTGACATGTATTCCCATTGTAAAAACATTGTTTTATTGAATTATAAAGGCTGGGTTTATACTTTTGCCTGAAAGTATTATGATGCCTCCTGTGCGGCCGTTTATGTATATATGAATATAACCTGAAAGTTTGTAGTCGTCGGCTTCCGTCCCCACGCATATAATGCGGGGGTGTTTGCAAAAAACGCGTATTCACACTTGATCCAACGTCTTGGTCCATAAAGGAGGTGGTAGCGCAGCGAACGAGGCAATCGGACTATATTGCTTTAACACTTTCACTTAGCCATAGGAGTTTGACGGTGGGACTACTATATAGCCGCTGGTACTTCCGCGCTCATCCGAATACGGGGCACATACGTACATGACCAGGAAACGGCCCTTCATTAATGCGGAGGAATCCTGAAGATTCCGTTAAGTCATCGAGTGGTTGACCAGTCTCGCGCTTTATCATGACAGTCAGTTTTCGGCTTTCTCTACTGAGGTGCTCATCCGGATGAACTAGGGCACAATCGCAGTAGTTCTCCCGGTGCCGCCTTAGCTGATAGAGCAGAATGTAAGGTAGCAAAACACGGGAGCCAGGCAAACCCAACATTTGACCAAAGACTTGATTCGGAGCTGATGCATATAAGGCCAAACTTGCGACGTCGAACACTCCCTAAGGTATTCGGTCTTTATAACATATGTCGGGCTGAACAGTGCACTTAATAATAAACCCCGACTGTCCAGGTACGTGCAATATCCTGACGTGGCCACATGCCAATAACGTCGGCATCCTTCTTGGTTGTATTGAGTATCCGGAGGATGTGAATTAACAAGAAACATTAAAAAAGGTTTACGTAGGGTCTTAATCTGAAAAAGAAACCTTTGAGTGGGTCCCTGCTGCACGTCTGCGCCTGTGTCTCCGTTGTGTCGTGTCCTGGACGGGTGTAGCACGATTGCTGTCTGTAAAAGAGAAGAACTTAGGTGAAAGTTGACGTGCCAAAAAAGTTGGTCATTCTAGATAAACCATTAAAATTCAAGATAAGTCAAGTTGAGCCGAACTAGCCCTGATTACACGCGTGAAGCCCCTGGTACCGTCTATGAGGGTTTAACCATCAAACCAATCTCATGTATATGAGTGATGCGCCGGACTCTTCCAACCGTGTCCGTGGTCTTGACGACCTGTCATTTATTCTGGTTGGTGAGGTTGTCTAGTGCTCGGCTGTTAAAGCCGCCGCACGTTCTTCCACGCGTAGAGAACACTCAATATTTCCACTAACTGTGATGGTGCCACGTGGACCGGGCATCTTAAGCTTGAGAGAAGCGTAATGTGGTACTGCATTAAAACGAGCGAAAGCCACTCTTCCGAGTAGTGCTTGATAGCCACTTCGGAATGGAGCGATGTAGAAAGTTAACTTTTCACTTCGGAAGTTGTCGGAAGAACCGGATACAACCTCTAGTAATAGAGAGCCCGTGCAACGGGCCTCTAGGCCTGGTATTACTCCCTTGAAGGTGGTATTACTGCGGCTGATTTTTGTCGAGTCTATCCCCATTTTGCGGACTGTGTCCTGATATATCAGATTTAGACCACTGCCGCCGTCCATAAGGACTCGTGTAAGATGGTATCCATTTATTATTGGGTCTAACACCAAGGAAGCCAATCCTTCATGTCGTATGCTTGTCGGGTGGTCTCTGCGATCGAAAGTGATTGGGCAGGCCAACCAGGGGGTGAACTTGGGGGTGACGGGCTCTACGACACGTATGTCTCAGAGTGCATGTTTGCTTCTCCTCTTCGTCACCTGGATCATGTTTACTGTTTTAACCTCTAGTGGGAATTTTTCTGTCCTCCAGTGCTTTGCTGGCGAGGTTTGTCCTCGTCTTCGCTTGGTGTCTCCCCCCCCTTGTGTTCGGCGTTTAGCTTACCGGCCTGCTTGAAGACCCAACATTCTCTGTGGGTGTGATTTGCAGGTTTTTCGGGGGTGCCATGAATCTGACATAGTTTGTCTAGAATCTTGTTTAGGCTAGACGGTCCATCTCTGCTGCCTTTGAAAGGCTTTTTCCGCTGACCTGGTCGAGAGCCCCTGAATCCGGTGTTTACCGCCGTATTATCTGGGATGTCTTCTTTATTGCGACATTTGCTTTTACTGCGTCGTGGTTTTCCATTGCCATCCCTGACTTCGGATGTGCTTGGGTTGCTGGTGCTACTTCGGGCTAACCAGCTATCTTCGCCCGCGCAAAAGCGGGTCATGAGGCTTGTCAGGGCTGCCATTGTTCTCGGTTTTTCTTGGCCGAGGTGTCTGGCGAGCCATTCATCTCGGACGCTGTGTTTGAAAGCTGCTAAGGCTTCGGCGTCCGGACAGTTGACGATTTGGTTCTTCTTAGTGAGAAACTTGTTCCAAAGCTTTCAGGCTGACTCTCCGGGCTGTTGAATTATATGGCTTAAATCGTCTGCATCCGGAGGTCAGACATAGGTCCCTTGAAAATTAGCCTGAAAAGCGTCCTCGAGCTCCTCCCAACTTCCAATCGAGTTTTTGGGGAGGCCTTTCAGCCAGTGCCGAGCTGGTCCTTTAAGCTTGAGGGGCAAGTACTTGATGGCATGGAGATCGTCTCCGCGAGCCATATGGATATGGAGGATAAAGTCCTCAATCCAGACCCCAGGGTCTGTGGTCCCGTCGTACGCCTCTATGTTCACTGGTTTGAATCCTTCTAGGAATTCGTGGTCCAGCACCTCTTCGGTGAAACATAGGGGGTGTGCGGCACCCCTGTATTTGGATGTATCATGGCGTTCGGACGGTTGTAGTATTCGGTTTTGATTTTGTGCCGGAGCGCGCTTCCTAGATCCATAAATGGATCTGGTCATATTGGTTTTTTGGCGCAAGTCTTCACGTAGATCGTGTGTTGACTCATGTGCGGCATTGTTAGCCACTCTATCATGGTCACAAGGTGGTTGATCCGGCCGGTTGGCCATTTTATTTTTCGGCTGTATGGGCTCTAAGGCCTCATCGTCGAATTCGGGTGATAGCTTGCGCTTTGGATAGCTCTTTGTGTGGTAACCTCCACCATACTTTTCTTTGTTGTCGAGCACTTTGTTCCACCTGCTGTTGAGCGTATTTTGTTCGGCCTTAAGCCTTTGCTTCTGCTTCTTCAGACTCCTCGCTGTGGCAATAAGCCTTCTGCGGAGGTTCTCTTCCTCCAAGTGTGTTTCCGGGTTGATGTGTGCATCTTCGTCCGGACTGTTTCCTCCCCAAAGGGGGTTTGATGAGGTTTATCCTCGGCGTCGCCGTGTTCGGACGTCGGATCCGTACTATGTTCGCCATTTGTAGCTTCATCGTGCTCTGCCACCGGGGCAATGTGGTCGTCATTTCCTCTGGAGTCGACTGGAGTGTTATTTTCTCTTGCGTTGTTATCGCTGTTTTTGCCGAGGCGTGATTTGGAGCAGCGCCTACGCCAACGCTTTGTTTGCTTCTTGGAGGGGTCATCCTCCGCTGTCTCCTCCCGTTCCTCGTCACCGTTTTATCTGGGTGTATCCACCATGTATATGTCATGTGATGAAGTGGCTGTCCAGTGCCCTATGGGCACTGGTTCCTGTTCCTCTCCTGCATTGTCGTCCATGCCGTCGATGTTTGCGGAGTCGAAATCGAGCATGTTGGTTAAATCATCGACAGAGGCTACTAAGTGGGTGGTGGGTGGGCAGCGAATTTCTTCGTCGTCCGCATCCCACTCTAGCCGGACATAGTTCGGCCAAGGATCTCCTGACAAGGAGAGAGACCTTAATGAATTTAGCACGTCGCCGAAAGGTGAGTGCTGAATGATATCCGCGGAGGTGAACTCCATGATTGGCGCCCAATCGATTTGATAGGTACGGACGCAGGCGGCTCGGAGCCCATGTCCGGAGATGAATCCAATGGTTTGGCAACATGGCTCTCGTAAGGGGTGAAGTCAGTATTCAGCTCTATCGCCACTGAGAGTGCGGCCTCCATGGCGGGGTCTATCCACTCGTCCTCGGACGGCGCAATTTGCTCCGGATTGAGGGCTAGAGTAGTTGCAGATGCGATCTCCCGAACACTGTCCGACGGCAGAGTTACGTCATGCTCGTCGTGATCGTGCGGCGCACCTGACATGGGCTCGAATCCGTCGAAGATCAAGTCTCCGCAGATGTCGGCAGTGTAGTTTAAGTTTCTGAACCTGACCTGATGGCCAGGGGCGTAGCACTCGATCTGCTCCAGATGGCCAAGCGAATTGGCCCGCAGTGCGAAGCCGCCGAATATGAAGATCTGTCCGGGGAGGAAAACCTCACCCTGGACCGCATCGTTATCGATGATCGAAGGAGCCATCAAGCCTTATGGTGACGGCACAGTGGAACTCTCAATGAAAGCACCAATGTCGGTGTCAAAACCAGCGGATCTCGGGTAGCGGGTCCTGAACTGTGCGTCTAAGGCGGATGGTAACAGGAGGCAGGGGACACGATGTTTACCCAGGTTCGGGCCCTCTTGATGGAGGTAATACCCTACGTCCTGCTTGATTGATCTTGATGATATGAGTATTACAAGAGTTGATCTACCAAGAGATCGTAGAGGCTAAACCCTAGAAGCTACCCTATGGTATGATTGTCTGTCCTCCTACGGACTAAACCCTCTGGTTTATATAGACAGCGGAGGAGGCTAGGGTTACACAGAGTCGGTTACTGGGGAGGAGATCTACATATCCGTATTGCCAAGCTTGCCTTACATGCCAAGGAAAGTTCCATCCGGACATGGGACGAAGTCTTCAATCTTGTATCTTCATAGTCCAACAGTCCGGCCAAAGGATATAGCCCGGCTGTCCGGAGACCCCCTAATCCAGGACTCCCTCACACACAGACACACACAATTTTCCCTTTGTCTTTGTTTTGTGTAGGTACTCACGTATACTCGTCAACCTCTCAATCCCAAGAGTTGACTAAACGATCTCTTGAGAGAAAAGATGACTTGGGATCCCGTGAACTATCCTTCCCACCGTTCTCTTCACGCACCGACTACGTGCATCTCTTTTACTTGGATCTCACACGGCTATGGGCTATTTACCATTTTTCACCTTATGTCCACTATATCGTGTTCACTTTGCATGTTATGCCTATTTCTATGTCTTTGCCATGCAATTGTGACCCTTGCTTGCATTTACCCATGATTCACCATTCTACTACTCATATGTGTATTTGCATGCTTGGTGGAGATCCTTGTTGCTATTGCCATGTTTATCATGTGCCTCATGCTATTGATGCTATTTTGCTCATATCTTGCCTTCATGCTTGTGATATGTCATGTGCATTATTCATGCCCACTATTTGCACACATGACATGCTTGCCATGATTACTCCTAGTACGTTGCATCTTTGCAATACTAGCTTGCTTGACTTGATCACTATGATTGATTGCTTTGTCGCGTCGCCCATGTTCCATTCTTACTCGCTTTCTTGGGTTGATGACATATATGCTCTTGCCTCTCACATGATTTATCTTGATCATTGTCTCTTGTCTCCATTAGTGGCATCCTTCATATCCACTTGTATTACATGCCAACTTGCTATGCTTATTGATCGTGGAGACTTGGACACTTTACTTGTGATGCATGCTTGCTTGATTGCGCCTATTGTATTTGGTAGTTCTCGCATCATATGCCTCCATACTATGAAATGCTCCCTTGTCCTTTCTTATGATGAGCATGATGCATACACTTGTTGGGTATCTTACCACACGAATGATAGGTTTTGCACTTCCGCTAACCTCATTTGTTTTTCTGAGTGTTTGTCATGTTCTTTCATTTTGAAGGATTCACAAGGTGGTACCACCACGAGACAACTTGGTCATGTGAAGGCGTACATGATGCGCGACACCAACATTTTCGACATTCTCCAAAAGGTGACCTCCTTCCCTTTGAGCCATCCTCACATATGCATATTGGATGGGTCATTCTTTCATTGTTGTTTCCTTCTTGTCTACATGATACACCTATTGGAGGGAGGATCGGCATTGAAGATTGGCTCTATGGATCTTCAAATTGAGGAGCGCTCGGACTTATTGGAATCACCTTCGAACCTCCACTCATGCCACGACATCGAGCATTGGTACATCAACACCTCCATATTTGTTGATTGTGCTCACACATGTCATGATCATTATTGGACATATCATACACATGATAAATTTGCATCTTATGCATGGATTGACTCACATAATGATTGCCTTGTTGCATCTTGTATTCACATGTCATCCATGATATATGATCTTGTGCATTTTCTTAGCAAATTTGTTGTGATCTACCTTGATGGCATATTCATACATCATGATCATATTACCCATCATCAATTGCATGATCACATACTCATTTTGAGCACCCATTACCATGTTCATGCTTTTGATAAACCATCCCATTATGATATCATTTTGGACCATGGTTGCATTGATCATATTCACAATACATTTGTGTGCACAATGAATTCTTTTGCTCACATGAATGCTTTACATCTCATTCCATATCATCTTGCTAAGCTTCATGTGTTTTGTCATGAACAATCTTGCCGCACGGACTCATACTTCCTTGATGGACACTTTGTGTGCGCTAACCATTGTACTTCCGAGTGTTGTTTGTGTTTGCTCTTTTTGCATGTATACTCCCCCGGCGACACCTTGGAGTACTTGGATTGTGCAATGCCTTCAACTCCGTCCAACTACAAGTCCGTCCACGACAACCGTTTCCATGGTGATGAGGATCACGATCCGAGGTCGGATCTTTCCCAAGGGGGGGGGAGATGATGCGGAGCATCCCACGTTCATCCCCATGTACACTCCGACTACTCTCCAAGCCCCAAGAGAACATAAGACGAAACCTCAAGTATACACCATTGAACACAAGGTGAACTCGCTCCTCTCTGAATCGTCACTTTCCACATGTGAGACATGGCTACTACCTCAAACATATGTGCTATGCATGACCAGGAACCAAGAGGAAGCCCATGGACAAGACGGCGAGGACACCAAGCGCGATGAGCAAGAGAAGGAGCTGCTCGGAAGCTTCAGCCACCGGATGACCAGATGACGCCGGACATCCGACGCCTGGGCACTCATCCGGCAAGAAGGGCCAGCCAACGGAAGCTACAGCGGCCGGACGTCCGACACACTCCAGCGATCGGATGTCCGACCGTCGCTGGATATCCGGCGCCACCTCAACCAAGCCAAAACACCGGACGTCCGACAAGTACCGGATGACCAGACCCTCACGAGCCACCGGATGACAGCGCCTGTCTGAGTGCAGAGTATCGGGCCAAGGCCCATGTATCCCCCACTTACCCCTTCGTGGACCTAGACTATATATACTCCTCCACCTCCTCCTAGTTAGGGTTAGCATTGTGTTAGCTCATTTTCAGAGATAGAGCTTCGCTCATCCATATCGGATCTACTCCACGAGAGAGACCGCGGCCTCTACGGAGAAGATCCACCTTGGATTCAAGACCCCTCACGGGAAGATCCCCTCGTGGATTCAAGACCTCCTTACGGAGAAGAACCGGTTACCCTATGTATCGTCCTTTGTTGGATGCGGATCATGTATCTCTTTGTGGTTCAAGGATCTAGCACATGTGTGATTGTTTCTTGTTGATTTGAGTGATTCCTCTCTTTCCCCTTGTGTTTTCCCCCTCGTGTTCTTCGTGTTCTTCGCGAGATCCCTCCTTTCATGAAAGATCGGCCACCTAGGGTTCCACCCTACATCATGTTCTGGTCGCAGTATCTTGCGCCAGAGCATCCAATGCCCCTTAGTGATCAGCTGAAGCAGTTGACCGAACTGCATAGGGTGGCCGAACTAGCCATGAAGGATGTCATAGTCCGTTTTTGGCCAGTTGAACCCATACCCAGCAGCTACTTCAGACTCGTGAAGTGGCTAGTCAAAGCCTATCCTCGGCTTGACGCCATAAAGCGGTCGGTCTATATCGAAGGTGCCCGGATGGCCTTCGCCCGTGTCAAGGTGTAGTGGGCGAAGATGAATGCCACCAAGCTTGCAACCGAGGGACCGCCCCCAGGCAAGGAGCACCACACGCTAGAGCAATACTTTGATGAAGTCTTGGAAGGGTCCCACATTGTAGAGGGCCAGTGTTCGAAGGACATTATTTTTGAATGAATGTATCTGTGCTGCCCGAACTTTGTATTATGAAACAAAGCTTTTGTATAATATGTTTGCTTGTTTTGTCTCAAAATATTTTCCTCCTGTGCGGCCATTTACGGTAACTGAGAGTTGGTCAGTCGTCGGCTTCAGCTCCCACGTAGGTAGTATGGGGGTGTTCAGAATAGCACATGAACACACTTAACCCGACGACTTGGTCTTTGAAGGAGGTGTTAGTGCGGCGAACCGGGCAATCAGACTATGCGGCTTTATCACTCTCACTTAGCCATAGGAGTTTGACAATGGGATTGTATGCACAACCCCTTGTATTGTTCAGCTATCCGAACTTGGGTGTTGTAGACGCCTGACCAGATGAAGATCGGTCCTTCATATAATACGGAAGAAATTGCAAGAGATTTGTACTTAGTCGCCGAATAGCTGACCAGCTCTCACCGCACCATGACAGTCAGTTTTTGGCTTTCTCTACTGAGGTGTTTATCCGGACGAACCAGAAACACAATTGCAGTAGTTTTCCCTTTACTACCTTAGCCGAACAAGCGGAACGTAAGGCGGTAACCACAGGAGCCGGGCAACCCAACTATTTGACAAAAGACATGGTTCAGAGCCGAAGCATATAATGCTATATTCGGGACTCCGAAGTGTGCTATAAAAGTGTTCGGACTTTCTATTGTTTAGGATATATATATGGCTTGAATAGAGCCCCTCACGATTTAAGTCGTACTGACGTAAAGTGGGAAAACAGATTAAGAAATAAGCCGACACTCTGCCGCACGTCTGCGTTGCTTTTCCCCATGGTGTATGGTCCTTTGAGAGAATCAACAATCGAGTGTATATAAGGGGCCTGAAAAAGGGCCCTAAGTACCAGCGAAGAGTGGTGTGGGTTGTAAAGAACCTGAAAAAATAAAAACAAGAGAAAAAAGGAGAATATGAGGGCCCAGATAGGGTCGAGCCATATTGTGGACTTTATTTTTAATATGCCTCCATCTTTGCCCATGGTATCTTTAGTGCGTAATTATGTACGCGTGGTACATATGCCAAAATCCTGTTGGGGCTGTGACGGAGGCCGAATTGCTAATCTAGCTCTTGATGAGCCGGACTGTCATTCTGCAGGGTGGACCGGACACGTTTGACAGTGTTCGGGGGCATGACTGTCGATGTAGTATTCGGCTTGATAAGGCCGCCCTGTACTTCCGCTGCGAGGGCCGCGGTGTGCTCCTCAATATGGAGGGAGTGTTCCATGTTTCCATTGACTGTTATAACACCGTGTGGTCCGAGCATCTTGAGTTTTAGATAGGCATAGTGCGGGACTGCATTGAAGCGGGCGAATGCGGTTCATCCGAGCAGTGCATGATAGCCACTACGGAAAGGGACGATGTCGAAGATCAAGTCTTTGCTTCGGAAATTATCCGGTGAACCAAAGACTGCCTCCAGTGTTATGGACCCTATGCAACAGGCCTCTACACCGGGTATCACTCCTTTGAAGGTGGTTTTGGTGGGCTTTATTCTTGACGGATCAATGCCCATTTTGCGGACAGTGTCCTGATAAAGCAAGTTAAGACTGCTGCTGCCGTCCATAAGGACTCGTGTGAGATGAAATCCGTCAATAATTGGGTCGAGGACCAATGCTGCTGAACCTCCATGACGGGTACTGGTCTGATGGTCTCTGCGATCAAAAGTCATCGGACAGGCTGACCAGGGGTTGAATTTTGGGGTGACTGGCTCTATGGCATAGACGTCCCTTAACGCGCGCTTGCGCTCCCGCTTGGGGATGTGAGTAACATATATCATATTCACCGTTTTAACCTCGGGGGGGATTTCTTCCGCCCCTTGTGTTTGGTGGGCGAGGCTCTTCATCATCGTCCTCGCTAGGTGGCCCTCTCCCCTTATGTCTGGTGTTTAGCTTACTGGCCTGTCTGAAGACCCAACAATCTCTGTTGGTATGATTGGCAGGCTTGTCGGGGGTGCCATGAATTTGGCAGGGTCGGTCTAGTATTCAGTCCAAACTGGATGGACCATCTTTATTTCCTTTGAATGGCTTCTTCCGCTGACCGGGTTTGGAGCCACTAAATCCAGCGTTGACCGACGTGTCTTCAGTATTGTCATTGTTGCTTTGACGCTTGTGTTTGTTTCATCATGACCTACCGTTGCCATCTTTGGCTTCGGAGGTGCCAGGGTCACTGGCGTTGTTGTTTCGATGAGCGAGCCAGCTGTCTTCTCCCATGGAAAAGCAGGTCATAAGTGCGGTGAGGGCTGCTAGGGACTTCAGCTTTTCTTGGCCAAGGTGTCGGGCGAGCCATTCATCGCGGATACTGTGTTTAAAGGCCGCTAGGGCTTCGGCGTCCGGACAATTGACAATTTGGTTCATTTTAATTAGGAACCTGGTCCAGAATTTTCTGGCTGACGCGCCGGGCGGTTGGACTATGTGACTAAGATCATCGGCATCTGGTGGCCGGACATAAGTACCTTGGAAGTTGTCTCTAAAGGCGTCTTCCAAATCTTCCTAGCTACCGATGGAGTTTTCTGGGAGGTTGTTTAACCAGTGTCGTGTTGGTCCCTTAAGTTTTAGGGGGAGGTATTTGATGGCATGTAAATCGTCACCGCGAGCCATGTGAATGTGGAGAAGAAAATCTTCGATCCATACTGCGGGGTCTGTCGTACCATCATATGATTCAATGTTCACGGGTTTAAACCCTTCTGGGAACTGATGCTCCATCACCTCATAGGTGAAGCATAAGGGGTGTGCGGCGCCTCTGTATCGGGCGATGTCGCGGCGCAGTTCGGATGAAGTCTGTATGCGGTTTTCGGCCCAGGTGAGGTTGTGCCTGTCACGCCAGGCCTGATGGCCGTCCTCGCGTGTTGGGGCACGCCCCCTTGATCCATAAATTCATCTGGCTTGGCCTGCTCTACTGTAGGTCATAGGTGTATCCTGGTGCCGCTGTCTCTCTGCCTCTATGGCGAGGTGGCGCGGGTTGGTGTTTGGCGTAAGTAGCCGCTTTATCTCGTCCACGTGGTGGCCAGTCTGGTTCATCAGCACGGTCGTATCTTGACGGTATGGGCTCGAAGGCCTTGTCATCGAATTGTGGAAGTAGCCGACGCTTCGGATAACTCTTAGTTGGGCGTTGAAGGTTGTATTCCTTGGTAGACAAGACTTGGGTCCACCTGTCGTTGAGTGTATCTTGTTCGGCTTGGAGCCGCTGCTGCTGCTTTTTTAGACTTCTCGCAGTGGCGATTAGTTGGCGCTTGAAGCACTCCTGAGTGGTTCCTCTGGCACGATCAAGTCTTCGTCGCCGAGGCTCACATCATCTTCAAAGAGCGGTAGATAATTACTATCTTCCGAGTCCCCGTTCCCGATCGGATCGTCGGGGTTGACTTGCCCCTTTCCCACATCATCTTGTTCGGATGTGGTCTCGACGGGGGCTTCGGGCTCTTCGGCACCCTCTGGAGTGTTATCATCTGCGGTGCCAGTGTTACTGTCCTTGCCACGACGTGATTTTGAGCGGCGTCGCTAGCGTCGACGTTTTGGTGGTGCCTCATCAAGTTTATCCTCTACCGGATCTTTCCTGTTTGCATCGTCATCCTCTTTGGGTGTGTCCACCATGTATACGTCTTATGTGGAGGTGGCCGTCCAACATCCGGTAATTGGTGGGTCTTGGCCTTGTTCGTCTCTGGCATCGTCGTCCATGCTGTCGATGTCTTTGGAGGCTTAGTCCAGCATGTTGGTTAAGTTTTCGATAGTGGCTATGAAGTGGGTGGTGGGTGGGACATAAAATTCCCCACTCTCAACCCCTAGCCCGGGCTGGGCGTAGTTCAGAAGTGATTCCTCTACAATAGTGATGGATCGCATTAAGTCTAGAGCCTCGTTTAAGAGCGAGGGTTCGGATCTAGAGTCTGGGGGCGAGTCCGGCTTTTCTGAGTTTGCCGCAGATACAATCGCCTCCGGATCTATGGCAATGTGGTTTGCAGCGGAGAATTCGGTGGGCTCCAAACTCCCATCTTCGGACCTGGTAGCCTGCTCTGGATCTGAGGCCAGAGCGGTGGTTGGTGCTGCGAACCCTTCGAAGATCAAATATCCTAGGATATCAGTGACATAATTCAGATTCCCAAAACTAATCTGATGACCAGGGGCGTAGTTGTCGATCTGATCGAGGTGGCCAATCGAGTTGGCACGCAGAACGAAGCGACCGAATACAAAGATTTGACCAGGGAGGAAAACATCCCCGGAAACGGCATCGTTGAAGATGATCGAACTAGCCATCTAGCCTTCTCCTGACAACACAGTGGAACTCTCAATGAAAGCACCAATGTCGGTGTCAAAACCGGCCGATCTCGGGTAGGGGGTCTCGAACTGTGCGTCTGAGGATTGAAGGTAATAGGAGACAAGGGACACGATGTTTACCCAAGTTCAGGCCCTCTTAATGGAGGTAATACCCTACTTCCCGCTTGATTGACTTTGATGAGTATAGGGGTTACAAGAGTTGATCTATCTCGAGATCGTAATAGTTAAACCCTAGATGTCTAGCCTCTATGATTATGATTGCCTCTATGGACTAAACCGTCCGGTTTATATATATATATATATATATATATATATATATATATATATATATATATATATATATATAGACACCGGAGGGGCCTAGGGTTTATATAGAGTCGGTTTACAGAGAAAAGAATCTTCATATCTGAACACCAAGCTTGCCATCCACGCAAAGGAGAGTCCCATCCGGACACGGGGAAAACCTTCTATGTTGTACATTCATGGCCCACCATTCCGGCCCAGGTCACACAGCCCGGACGCCCGGGGACCCCGTAATCCAGGACTCCCTTAGTCATCCAAAAGGTTTTAAGGTTACACATATCAGTGAAAGATCATTCCGTTTTTCGGTGGCTGGCAACAAAGTCAGTCATTATCATTACATTCATGGTCTCTAGGATAGAATCTGGCCGGACTTCATTTGTCATTTTCATTTGTTCAATGGACGCTTCAATGGGTTTAAGCATTTCGATTCTCGGTGGCATGCGGATGAAGTTATTGCTACAATTGTTGCGCATAGCCCGGTTGCAGTACGGGTTAACATGTCCATCCTTGTGAAGAATGTTGTCCAAGACCTAGCTTCTGCCAAAGAACTTTGCAAATTTGGTCTGATTTCTCTAGACTCCATGGAATTTCAAAAACAAAAGCAGTGATGAAGCTTCTTGTTCTTCTTTGCATTCTTTGGACATGCAACATCTGACAACCATCTCAGCCTCCTCGGTGGAGTTGCCAGGGTCTAGGAACATTCAATGCTCCTCCCCTAATCTGGAGACACGGACAGATTTGATTGAGCATTCAATTGTGATTGGTAATTTCTGGTTTCCTAATAATGTCCATTACCCGACAGTCCCACAATGTTTCCTAATGTCAGCCTTAAGGTACGCACGAAATCACCTTTCCTCGCCACCCTCGCTATCCAAATCTCGACAAACTGATATTTCGTGTGACGATATGGTCATTTGGAAATCTCTGATATTGTCAAATACTAGGTTCGGACGTAGAAAATGAAGCTGGGTCGAGACCAACGTCAGGGCTTGACGCAATGATGGGTCATCTGAGGCGGGGGTGATTGATTCTTCCGTGTGGCCTGCCGGTGTCGGGGACCCTAATCCGATGTCACCACGAGAGATCAGTTTCAGAGTCGATCCCTCGATGTATGATAAGACCTTGATCCGGCCAGGCGTCCAACTCGACAGAACGAGCTCGCCGCGGGAATCCGCCGTGTATTCCAAGCCTCCGAAAGTCGCAATCTGATCCAGAGCGTAGTTCTTGACGGAAGCTAGATGGCCCGCCGAGTCAGCGCAGAAGACCATGCTACTGAACACAAAAAATTTGTCGGGGACATATACGTCCCCATAGCCGGGGCCGTAGTTAATCTGCGAATGATCCATGGATCCTTCTATTGATCTCACAACGGAACTCTAAGTGAAAGCACCAGTGTCGGTGTCAAAACCGGCGGACCTCGGGGTAGGGGGTCCCGAGCTGTGGATATCGGATCGCTGGTAACAGGAACGAAGGAGACAATGTTTACCCAGGTTTGGACCCTCTTGATGGAGGTAAAACCCTACGTCCTACTCTTGTTTATATTGATGATGATGTATCAAACATAAGCTTGATCTACCTCGAGATCGTAAGTTGTGTTCTAACCCTAGGGCTGGGTGAATGTGATTGTGATTCGGTCCCCTATACGGGCTAAACCCCTCGGCTTATATACACGATAGGTGGGGCTCCTAAGGTTACATGGCCGGTATCCAGGGATGCGTATGGAGGCAGCAGGAGTTGGCTTGGAGTATACATCAAATATTTGGTAGGCGTAATCTTGATCTTGCGTGTAGCTTCAGGAGTCCACCTTAATAAGAATGAAGGCCTATAGGCCCAGCCCGAGGACTATGGGCTGACCAGGTTGGTACCCCCTAGTCCATGACACTGTCACCATTGTTTTCCCCTTAATGGCAACAATACAAATACGTGTCTTCTCCCCTAATTTGTCACCGATATAGAGCATCGCAAGATTGAACCCATTACAAAGCACCTCTCCCATTGCAAGATAAATCAATCTAGTTGGCCAAACCAAATGGATAGATCAGAGAGAATCACAAAGCTATAATAATCATGCATAAAAGAATTCAGAGAAGACTCAATTAATAATCATGAATAATCTAGTCATGAACCCATAATTCATTAGATCCCAACAAACACACCACAAAAGAATATAACATCAAATAGTTCTCCAAGAACATCGAGGAGAACATTGTATTGAAGATCAAAGAGAGAGAAGAAGCCATCTAGCTACTAGTTAGCAATGGACCCGTAGGTCTGTTGTAAACTACTCACGCATCATCGAAAGGAAAGCAAGGTTGATGTAGAAGCCCTCCGTGATCGATTATCCCTCCAACAGAGTAACAGAAAAGTCCTCCAAATGGGATCGCGGAGGAACAGAAACTTGCGACGGCGGAAAAAGTATTTTGGGTGGCTCTCTGTTTGGGAATTAAGCTAGACAGAGCCACGAGGGGCCCATAAGGCATCAGGCGCACCCTGTTTCCTTGTCGTCTCCTTGTTTGCCATCTGGTCTCCTCCCGAGGCTTCTAGGGTCTCTCTTGTCGAGAAAAAAATCATCAAAAAGTTTTGTAGCATTTGGACTTCGTTTGGTACTGATTTCCTAGAAAACCAAACATGCAAAAATAGCGAGTAGCACTTGGCACTAGGTCAATAGGTTAGTCCCAAAATTGATATATAATTGCATATAAAACATCCAAGATTGATACTATAATAGCATGGAAAAATCAAAAATTATAGATATGTTGGAGATGTATCAGTAGTGGAAGTAGACGAGTCGGTGTAGATCGTACTTGGAGTCCCTCAAACCGTAGATGAACGATCCCGCGAACAGTCCCTCAAATGGAAGACAGAAAGCACAACCTTTCTACGAGTTGCAAGCATATGGTCTTCATGATCCGGCAACGCTTCTCCGTCCAGTGCTATCGCCACCGAATAATTAGAGGGAGGACACTGGAACTACACTGGGCTTCTAGTCATGAGGATTAGAGGATCTAGGTCAAGCTCTAATTGATCAACTAGGACCAACTAGAACTAGAACTAGAGAACTAGAGGAGGTTCCAAAACTTGTGTGTTAAAAAGGTGCAAAAGCCTCTAGTATATATAGGTTGAGAGGGGGCACACAAGGGAAGGAGTCCTCCCCCTTGCACCAGTCCTAGGGGGAGGGAGGACTCCCTCCCCTAGTACAATTCGGCCTCCCCTAAAGAGAAAGGTGGCGCCTCCCCCTATTGGGCCTATGTGGCCCAATTCTCCTTCCACCACTTGGCCTCTTAAGGACCGTCAATATCAAATTAAATATAAAAGCCTCCTAACCATTACTATAACCTTTAATTATTAAATTAACATCACCGGAAACATTTTCCATCTATATATTATTTACCAAAAATACCCGGTATTGCCTGATAAACTCTGAAACCCTTCCAGTAACCATGAAACGCTTCCGGTTCCTCTTGAAACTATTCCGAATATTAATGAAACAATTCCACAAATATATTCTCATTATTCCCTTCCTACTAACACTCAGTAGATCGTGATTACCTTAAGATTGTGACCTTATGGGTTCAGTAAAACATAGACATGAACGAAACCCCTTCGTTCAATGACCGATAGCGGAACCGTGGACGTCCATATCGATCCCTATGAATACATGAATGACATTTGAGTGAACCTTTGGTTATCCTGTGATGTTCCCTTTGCTTCATGATACTTTACAAAACCTGAGGGAAGATATATCGGTATTTTCTTGAGTCATACACATGCTCACTATACGGGTCTCCTCATTACCGGTTTTGTTCTTCTTTCTCGTTAACGTGTTCCGGTATCCCCGTGACATGTGTGCATGTGTATGGCCAGATGATGATGGCCTAAGAACATCTCTCCATTGTCGGAGGAGCAAACGCCACTCTTGAGCTATCTAGTCCCTTGTCAAACTTTGCGATGAACATCTAAGTTGTCGTTATGATCACCGTGTTACAGATGACATTTGAGCAACCCCAAAGTTCATCGTATGGCAAGAAGTGACTACGATACTCTCATGGTGTAAGGAACAAAATCACACATTAACACTCTATGTTATAACAATTGACTTGTGATGATATTATCTCAAAGTGTAACAAACAAGTTTGGGTCGATTCAATATGATCATTCTTCTAACGTCATACTCTCAAAGTTATTTTGAGACCATCGTTACACTTAATGATATCTCAAGAACCAGAAAACGTGATCACAAACAACACTTGAGATAGTCTTAGAGGTGAGACTAGGAATCTTATCTTATCGTTTATCATTCCACAAGTGCATATGAGTTTTCCACTGAATCGCATATACCAAGATCATAGCAGTTATAACATAGAATATAAACTCTTAATTATGAATAGGTAAATATAATAATACAATACTATTGCCTCTAGGGCATATTTCCAACAATATCCACAAAGCAATTTTATTACACACATACAAGACATCATAATACTTCCATTGATCCCTCCAACAAATACATAGGGCTGTAGGGCTATGACTCAACCCATGACCTTACCGAACTACTCACACATGGCGATCTGATCGGGAGAATAGACCATTGTAGAACTGTTGGGGAACGTAGTATTTCAAAAGTTTTCCTACGATCATGCAAGATCTATCTAGGATAAGCATAGCAATGAGCGGGGAGAGTGTGTCTATGTACCCTCGTAGACCAAAAGTGGAAGTGTTTAGTAGCGCAGTTGATGTAGTCGAACGTTTTCGCGATCCAACCGATCAAGTACTGAACGCACGGCACCTCCGCAATATGCACATGTTCAGCTCGGTGACGTCCCTCGTACTCTTGATACAGCTGAGGCCGAGGGAGAGTTTCGTCAGCACGACGGTGTGGTGACGGTGATGATGAAGTTACCGACGCAGGGCTTCGCCTAAGCACTACGACAATATGACCGAGGTGGAAAACTATCGAGGGGGGCACCACACACGGCTAAAGATCAACTTGTGTGTCTATGGGGTGCCCCCTCCCCCGTATATAAAGGAGGGGAGGAGGAGGAGGGCCGGCCACAAGGGGTGCGCCCAAGGGAGGGATTCATACTCCTAGTTGGAGTAGGTTTCCCCCCTTTCCTAGTCCAAGAAGGAGAAGAAGGGAAAGAGGAGAGAAGAGAAGGAAGGAGGGGGGCGCCCCCTCCCCTTGTCCAATTCGGACTAGGCAAGGGGCGGGTGCGCGCACCTATGGTGGGCCCTCTCTCTTCTCTACTAAGGCCCATTGCGGCCCATTAATCCCCCAGGGGGTTCCAGTAACCTTCCGGTACTCCAGAAAATACCTGATACACTTTGGAACCATTCCGGTGTCCGAATATAACCTTCCAATATATTAATCTTTATGTATCGACCATTTAGAGACTCCTCTTCATGTCCGTCATCTCATCTGGGACTCCAAACAACCTTCAGTACATCAAAACACATAAACTCATAATATGAATCATCATCGAACATTAAGCGTGCGGACCCTACGGGTTCGAGATCTATGTAGACATGAGTGAGACACATCTCTGGTCAATAACTAATAGCGGAACCTGGATGCTCATATTGGTTCCTACATATTCTACGAAGATCTTTATCGGTCAAACCGCATAACAACATACGTTGTTCCCTTTGTCATCGGTATGTTACTTGCCCGAGATTCGATCGTCAGTATCACCATACCTAGTTCAATCTCATTACTGGCAAGTCTCCTTACTTGTTCTGTAATGCATCATCCCGCAACTAACTCATTAGTGACATTTCTTGCAAGGCTTATAGTGATGTGCATTACCGATAGGGCCTAGAGATACCTCTCTGACAGTCGGAGTGACAAATTCTAATCTCGATCTATGCTAACTCAACAAACACCATCGGAGACACCTATAGAGCATCTTTATAATCACCCAGTTACGTTGTGGCGTTTGATAGCACACTAAGTGTTCCTCCGGTATTTGGGAGTTGCATAATCTCATAGTCATAGGAACATGTATAAGTCGTGAAGAAAGCAATAGCAATAAACTAAATGATCATAGTGCTAAGCTAACAAATGGGTCTTGTCCATCACATCATTCTCTAATGATGTGATCCCGTTCATCAAATGACAACACATGTCTATGGCGAGGAAACTTAACCATCTTTGATTAACGAGCTAGTCAAGTAGAGGCATACTAGCGACACTTCGTTTGTCTATCTATTCACACATGTACTAAGTTCCAGGTTAATACAATTCTAGCATGTATAATAAACATTTATCATGATATAAGGAAATATAAATAACAATTTTATTATTGTCTCTAGGGCATATTTCCTTCAGTCTCCCACTTGCACTAGAGTCAATAATTTAGATTACATTGTAATGATTCTAACACCCATGGAGTCTTGGTGCTGATCATGTTTTGCTTGTGAGAGAGGCTTAGTCAACGGGTCTGCAACATTCAGATATGTATGTATCTTGCAAATCTCTATGTATCCCTCCTTGACTTGATCGTGGATGGAATTTAAGCTTCTCTTGATGTGCTTGGTTCTCTTGTGAAATCTGGATTCCTTTGCCAAGGCAATTGCACCAGTATTGTCACAAAAGATTTCCATTGGACCCGATGCACTAGGTATGACACCTAGATCGGAAATGAACTCCTTCATCCAGACTCCTTCATTTGCAGCTTCCGAAGCAGCTATTTACTCCGCTCACACGTAGATCCTGCCACGACGCTCTGCTTCGAACTGCACCAACTTAGAGCTCCTCCATTCAATATCAATACGTATCCGGTTTGTGACTTAGAGTCATCCGGATCAGTGTCAAAGCTTGCATCGACGTAACCATTTACCACGAGCTGTTTGTCACCTCCATAAACGAGAAACATATCCTTAGTCCTTTTCAAGTATTTCAGGATGTTTTTGACAGTTGTCCAGTGATCCACTCCTGGATTACTTTGGTACCTCCTTGCTAAACTAATAGCAAGGCACACATCAGGTCTAGTACACAACATTGCATACATGATAGAACCTATTGTTGAAGCATAGGGAATGACTTTCATTTTCTCTCTATCTTCTGTAGTGGTCAGGCATTGAGTCTGACTCAACTTCACACATTGTAACACGGGCAAGAACCCTTTCTTTGCTTGATCCATTTTGAACTTCTTCAAAACTTTATCAAGGTATGTGCTTTATGAAAGTCTAGTTAAATGACTTGATCTATCTCTATAGATCTTGATGCCTTATATATAAGCATCTTCACCGAGGTCTTTCATTGAAAAATTCTTATTCAAGTATCCTTTTATGCTATTGAAATTCAGTATCATTTCCGATCAACAATATGTAATCTACATATAATATCAGAAATGCTACAGAGCTCCCACTCACTTTCTTGTAAATACAGGCTTCTCCAAAAGTGTGTATAAAACCATATGCTTTGATCACACTATCAAAGCGTATATTCCAACTCCGAGATGCTTGCACTAGTCCATAAATGGATCATTGGAGCTTGCACACTTTGTTAGCACCTTTTGGATCGACAAAACCTTCTTGTTGCATCATATACAACTCTTCTTTAAGATATCCATTAAAGAATGCAGTTTTGAGATCCATTTGCCAAATTTCATAATCATAAAATGCGGTAATTGCTAACATGATTCAGACAGACTTAAGCATTGCTACGGGTGAGAAGGTCTCATTGTAGTCAACTCCTTGAACTTGTCAAAAACCTTTCGCAACAAGTCAAGCTTTGTAGACAATGACATTACCATCAGCGTCAGTCTTCTTGAAGATCCATTTATTTTCTATGGCTTGCCGATCATCGGGCAAGTCAACCAAAGTCCATACTTTGTTCTCATACATGGATCCCATCCATATTTCATGGCCTCAAGCCATTTCGCGGAATCTAGGCTCATCATCGCTTCTTCATAGTTCGTAGCTTCATCATGGTCAAGTAACATAACCTCTAGAACAGGATTACCGTACCGCTCTGGTGCGGATCTTACTTTGGTTGACCTATGAGGTTCGGTAGTAACTTGATCAAAAGTTTCATGATCATCATCATTAGCTTCCTCACTAATTGGTGTAGGAATCACTAGAACTGATTTCTGTGATGAACTACATTCCAATAAGGGAGGAGGTACAATTACCTCATCAAGTTCTACTTTCCTCCCACTCACTTCTTTTGAGACAAACTCCTTCTCTAGAAATGATCCATTTTTAACAACGGAAATCTTGCCTTCGGATCTGTGATAGAAGGTGTACCCAACAGTTTCCTTTGGGTATCCTATGAAGACACATTTCTCCGATTTGGGTTCGAGCTTATCAGGTTGAAGCTTTTTCACATATGCATCGCAGCCCCAAACTTTAAGAAACAACAACTTGGGTTTCTTGCCAAACCACAGTTCATATGGTGTTGTCTCAACGGATTTAGATGGTGCCCTATTTAACGTGAATGCAGCTGTCTCTAAAGCATAACCCCAAAATGATAGCGGTAAATCAATAAGAGATATCATAGATCGCACCATATCTAATAAAGTGCGGTTACGATGCTTGGACACACCATTATGTTGTGGTGTTCCGGGTGGCGTGAGTTGCGAAACTATTCCACATTGTTTCAAATGAAGACCAAACTCGTAACTCAAATATTCACCTCCACGATCAGATCGTAGAAACTTTATTTTCTTGTTACGATGATTTTCCCCTTCACTCTGAAATTCTTTGAACTTTTCAAATGTTTCATACTTATGTTTCATCAAGTAGATATACTCATATCTGCTCAAATCATCAATGAAGGTCAGAAAATAACGATACCCACCGCGAGCATCAACACTCATCGGATCACATACATCAGTATGTATTATTTCCAATAAGTCTGTTGCTCGCTCCATTGTTCTGGAGAACAGAGTCTTAGTCATCTTGCCCATGAGGCATGGTTCGCAAGCATCAAGTGATTCATAATCAAGTGATTCCAAAAGGCCATCAGCATGGAATTTCTTCATGCGCTTTACACCAATATGACCTAAACGGCAGTGCCACAAATAAGTTGCACTATCATTATTAAACTTATATCTTTTGGCTTCAATACTATGAATATGTGTATCACTACTATCGAGATTTAGTAAAAATAGACCACTCATCAAGGGTGCATGACCATAAAAGATATTACTCGTATAAATAGAACAACCATTATTCTCTTATTTAAATGAATAACTGTCTCGCATCAAACAAGATCCAGATATAATTCTCATGCTTAACGCTGACACCAAATAACAATTATTCAGGTCTACTACTAATCTCGAAGGTAGATGTAGAGGTAGCATGCCGACGACAATCACATTGACTTTGGAACCATTTCCCACGTGCATCGTCACCTCGTCCTTAGCCAATCTTCGCTTAATCCGTAGTCCCTGTTTCGAGTTGCAAATATGAGCAATAGAACCAGTATCAAATACTGTAGGATCGAAAGTATGTCTAGAGGGGGGTGATTAGACTACTTGACCAAATAAAAATCTAGCCTTTTCCCAATTTTAAGTCTTGGCAGATTTTAGCAACTTAGCACTAGTCAACTAAACAACCTACACATGCAAGTCTAAGAGTATAGCAGCGGAATGTAAAACATTGCACATGAAGGTAAAGGGAGGAGTTTGGAGGGAGCAAACGCAATGTAGACACAGATATTTTTGGCGTGGTTCCGATAGATGGTGCTATCATACATCCACATTGATGGAGACTTCAACCCACGAAGGGTAATGGTTGCGCGAGTCCACGAAGGGCTCCACCCACGAAGGGTCCACAAAGAAGCAACCTTGTCTATCCCACCATGGCCATCGTCCACAAAGGACTTGCCTCACTAGGGTAGATCTTCATGAAGTAGGTGATCTCCTTGCCCGTACAAACTCCTTGGTTCAACTCCACAATCTTGACGGAGGCTCCCAAGTGACACCTAACCAATCTAGGAGACACCACTCTCCAAAAGGTAATAGATGGTGTGTTGATGATGAAATCCTTGCTCTTGTGCTTCAAATGATAGTCTCCCAAACACTCAACTCTGTCTCATAGGATTGGATTTGGTGGAAAGATGATTTGAGTGGAAAGCAACTTGGGGAAGGCTAGAGATCAAGATTTATGTGGTTGGAATGGAATATTTTGACCTCAACACAAGTGTAGGTGGTTCTCTCTCAGAAGATGTATGATGGAAGTGTAGGCATGTTCTGATGGCTCTCTCCACAAATGAAGAGTGGGTGGAGGGGTATATATAGCCTCCACACAAAATCTAACCGTTGCACACAATTTACGAAACTCGGTGGGACCGAATCAGAAAACTTGGTCAGACCGATTTAGTTCAAAATGTGAACGTTAGGATTTTCGGTGGAACCGACATGTCAACTCGGTGGGACCGATTTCATTAGGGTTAGGGCATAAAGTAATCTCAGTGATACCTATTACGCAAACTCAGTGGGACCGATTTTGGTAATAAGCAAATAGAGAGTTGGTCAGGCAAACTCGGTGGGACCGATTCGCTCATCTCAGTTGGACCGAAACGTTATGAAGGGGAAACAGGTGGGACTGATCGCTCGTCTTGGTTGGACCAAAACGTTATGAAGGGAAATAGAGAGTTTGCAGTCCTATCTCGGTGAGACCGAGATCCCTATCGGTGGGACCGAAGTGACTAGGGTTTTGTGGCAGTGGCTATGTCAACTGAACTCGGTGGCGCCGGATAGAAAATTTCGGTAGGGCCGAGTTTGACTTTTGGTTTGGGACATGTGTGGCTATGAGAAAGTGGTTGAGTATTTTGGAGCATATCACTAAGCATTTTGAGCAAGTAACCCATTAAGCAACACCTCATCCCCTTTTAATAGTATTGGCTTTTCCTATGGACTCAATGTGATCTTGGATCACTAAAAGGTAAAATGTGGAGTCTTGAGCTTGAGCTTGAGTCAATCTTTTGTCCTTAGCATTTTGAGGGGTCCACATTTCTAATCCATGCCATGCCAATCATTGAGCTTTCCTGAAATATTTTTCTTGAAATAGTATTGGCTCAATGAGCTATATGTTATTAGGAATTACCAAAACCAACCAGGGATAGTTGCACTTACAATCTCCCCCTTTTTGGTAATTGATGAAAACATATAGATCAAAGCTTTGACAAATGATTATAAGATTGAAATACATCATCGCTTTGAGAAGTATGTGATAAGCAAGACCTCCCCCTAAATTTGTGCATTATTTAAAGTTTTCTTTTGAATGCAAACGCACAATCGATTAGGATCATGGGTTACTCTTACATGTCACATACATATTGATGGAGCGCTCAAAATGATATAACTTAAAAAGCATGCACTCATCACCAAGCAAACTGAATGATCATATAGAGATATAAAAGATAGTATCATCCAAGCAAGCATTAAAGTAGCATATGATCAATCACATGATCACACAGATATCTCACACAAGGACATAAAGTATCTCACACAGGCATACAATAAAAAGTTCAACCAAAAGGCAAAGAAGCAAATCACTCTCTGGAAGCCTATGATCTATACATATTTCTCCCCCTTTGGCAACAAGTTACCAAAAAGTTCAAATATGCATAGTGCTATGCATCTCTTAGGCTTGGTCTTCGGGAGGTGGTGTAGAGATAACTCCAAGGACGAAGGCATCCGTCGACGTAGTTGGAGCTGGTGGAGTGGCTGCTGGAGGTGGTACTGAGGCTGTGGCTACTGGTGCTGATGTTGTGGCTCTTGTATCAGGTACATGCACTGCAGCAGACCTCTGTACTCTAGGCACTCACTGAAATGCATCAGTAGTTGCCTTCCCTCTCTTCTCTTCTGCTTCCTCCTGGAGCTGCTCAATTGCTGTTTGAATCTCAGTTACCTTCAGATCAAGATCATAAAATTTGGTTTCTATTATCCTCTCCAAGCTCTCCTGGTTTTGAGTCAGGGTGGCCAAGCCCTTCTCAATCCTCGGTGTAGATTGGATCAGATATGCAAGTTGATCTTGCTTGCTCTTCAGGAAAACTTGAGATGCCTCTTCAACACATGGCATCTTGGCAGCTTTCTCAGCCTTTGCTTTGGCTCTCTTCTCATGTGCTTGAGCTGATGATGGTTCCTCCTCATTCATCACTAAAGTGTTGTCTTCAAAATCAGGATATAAGGGTAGATGCTCCTTATGCAACAGATATGTTCTTGTGCCCATCTTGGAGTTGATGAGCTCCTGATGTGTGGAGCATACCCACAGCTTCTCTTCTGGTCAGCAGCAGTACTCTTGATTGTCTCTACAATCAGACTCATGACCTTGAACTTCTGAGGGCCATCAAAAAGCTATAAGAGGTTGATAGAATGCCCTCTGATCATCTTGTGATCTCCTCACTTGGTAGCAATGTGTGCCTAAGGATCCAGTTGATGGTAGGCAAACCAGACAGCAAGTAATGTACTGATCCAAGCTTGTGAGTCTCCAAGGCTTTATCTGTGATCTCCTTGTACATGTTTGCCATAGAGTTGCGGTCTTTATTCTTCTTGGCATACACATCCAAGTCATCCTCATGTTCCTCTAGGGCATTTATCAGCTTGGCCCATTCTTCAACAGTGGATCGGTACCTAGTACCTTCTGACATCCAAATGACCTTCCCATCTGGGTAAAAGTGAGCAATGGAGTAAAACTGCATGATCAGCTCATCATTCCATTTTGTGAGCTTCTGTCCAACAAACTCATCTACTCCACATGCTTTGAATCTATCATAAACTCCTGGGAAGTGATCTTCATTCTCCTTAATGAATTCCCAATCAACCCATTTCATGTCACAAACAATGGGCTTCTTGTAAAGCAAAATAGTTTCATAGAATTCTTGCTGTTCTTTTATGTGGAACCTGTAGTCAACTGCAGTCCTTCTCCTCACACCATAGGGATCAAACTGTCTCCACAATCTCAGTCCAGCATCTTTTCTGATGTGCATGTCTTCAGCCACTGGATGAGTATCATTGTGGTCTGGGATCTTGGGTTTCAACTTTCTCAACACATGGGATTCATCATCCTCTTCTTCAGCTTCAGGCACTGGGGCCTTGTTCTTCTCTTTAGCAGGAATACTTCTGGTGTTCCTCTTGGGCTTAGTGGGCTTCTGAGCTTGAGCTTTCGGAGCAGCTTTGGGCTTTGATGTTGCAACCCCTGACTTTATAGCATCTCCCATAAGCTTCTGAGCTTTGGGTGCTGGAGCATCCTCTTCCTCTTTCTCTTCTTCCGCGGGATCCTTGAACATGGATGATCTCCCTAGAACTCTGGCAGTGGTCTTCTTGACCCTCTCCTTCCACTTCTTGTCTTCTCCACCTTCTTTGGGTTCAAGAGTGAACTCCATTGTCTCTTGAGTGGAGGCTATTGCCTTAGACATAGGAATCCTTCTTGCTGGAGCCTTCTTATTCATCCCTGGCTTAATTGTAGCAGTTGTGCCATACTCCTTTTTCAGCACCTTCTTCTTGGAGCTTACTTCCTCCTCAGTAGCCACATAGTCCTCATCCTCTGAATCTGAGGTTCTCTTCTTTCTAGATCTGGTGGCTGCCTTTGGCAAGTTACTTGGAGTGCTCCTGCTGCCATCATCAGAAGTGCTTGAGGGATCTGAACCCTCACTCGGCTGCACATGTTCCTCAGACCTGTTCTGACTGTCACTCTGATCAGACATCTTTGCAAACTTACTGACAGCAGACCCTGTGAATATATGTAGATGAGGTAGAGTGGATGGGCATCACAAAGTGCAGAGATTTTGCAAAACAGATGACTTAAAAACTTAGTTTTAGTTCTCCACAGAAAGCATTTCGGAGCTACCGATTTGTAAACTCGGTGATACCGAAGCAGCTTTTGGAACCTAAACTAGTGAACTCGGGCAGACCGAGTCACAGTTTGGTGGCACCGAGACTGCTAGGGTTTCACAAAGAATCGAACTCGGTCACACCGATTTGCAAGTTTCAGTCAGACCAAAAATGCATATGCTATGGCCTAAGCCAAATCGGTGAGGCCAATTTCTACAACTCGGTTGGTCCGAGATGAGTTCGGCGGTGACCTAACCCTAAATTTTCAAATCGAATTTAACCTAAAGGATGTTTTCAGTGGATAGAGTGTTTGCATACGTGGTAAGGATCATGGCAAAACAATGTGCTATGAATCAGAGGTAAAAGAATAGCATAAAAGATTGAACCCATACCCTAGTTCGACGGGAGTTTGCTACGGTGACAATGGTGCGGTGGATTTCCGTTGACGGCGATGGAGACCAGCGGCAGGAGGTCGCTGGCGGCGAGGAGACGATCCGGAGACCCGAGGAGGCAGAGTAGGACATGCGCGGGGTGAAGAGTTTTGGAGAAATTTCCAAAATTCAACCCGTGAGTATATATATCCCGACCCTGTCGGTGTGACCGAGTGGAACAACTCAGTGGCACCGAGATGCAGAATCGCAAGCAGTTACTGCAACTCGGTGTGACCAAAAATTTCAAATCGGTTGCACCGAGATTCAAAACCTGGATCAACTTAGTGAACTCGGTGTGACTGAAGTGGATGACTCGGTCATACCGAAATGCACAAAGAGGTTTTGGAAGTTTAAGTCTATGATGAATCGGGGACTCCGAGTGCTCCTCACATAGAGTGGTTCGAATCTGACTTGATCAAACTTTGTGATGTAGCATGAATAGAGTTTGAGACGAGAAAAGCATAGATATCTAGAGGAGGTGCTTAGGCATTATTGTCCATCCATTTGGCAAAAGAGAAAAAGCCAAACAATCAAAGCAACAAATGGATGTCCTCGAATGAGTAAAATATGCAACCAACATGCTCACACAATAAGATGGCAAATGAAATATGTGACAAAGCATGCACAATCACTCTAGCATCTATCAAGCAATTTGCGATGACTAGGTCATCTATATATGAGTATATTGACTGAGGAGTCAAATGAGAACATTTGATCGTAGGTCATACTCATCGTTTAAGCACAAGTGGGGTTGCCACTTTTACATAAGGCATTGTTGTGTTCACACCATTAGAGTGTATTTAGCTCAATTGATTTGAATAAAGCTCCCCCTAGATGTGATATCCCCCCTAAGAGGGATGAACTAACCTTGGGTTTTGTCGATGATGACTTCATGTAGGTGTTGAAGATGTAGATGCTCAATGTTGATGTAGATCATTTGGAGCAATCCATTAGAGTGAGTTGCACTTTCAATACCTACACGGGTTAGTCCCACAAGGAACAAACAAGGATATCCATAGACGTAGAGTGATGTTCACATAGGATGATGTCCATGAAAGCATTAGGTTACCTTGTCCCTTGTCTTACCAACAAGAGGGTTTGCGACTCCTTGAACTAGTGCAAGATGTGGAAGTTGTGTGCACTTGTCCTCGCCAAAATGATATGAGTGAAGTATGTTGGCTGAGTCACCCTCAAGAACTGTATAGTTCTTCTTCGGGATCCACACCATCTTGATGGGAATCCTTGAAGTTGTAGTCGTACTTGATGAAGTAGAGAACTTGATGTAGTCTTGGGAACCCACTTGACCAAGGCTTTGGGAGCTTCCTCAAATGCATCAATCTCCTCTTGAAGCTTGTCCTTGCCTTTTTGCTTGTGGTCTTGTGGTGGAAGATCGTCTTGAGCTTGTGTTCCTTGGAAAGAAGTAGGATCATACTTCTCTTGTTGAGGAACAAATTTTGTCTTGGGGTATTGATCTTCTTCGCACTCAACTCCATTGGCATTGAACTTTCGTTAAAAACCAACACCTTGATTCTTCGGGTGTCTTCCTTGCTTGCATACAATTTCCTCAAATTGCTTACTTCCGGCAAGGCTTTTGTAAACACCTTCCTCTATAATTCCCTTCAATAGGCTATTTTCTTGCTCAAGTGTAACTTGGCTAAGAGAATCATTAGTGGAATCAAGAGAACTACTAGAAGCAACATAATTGGGTTTAGCATGATTATTGTTACTACTAGAAGAAGAATCTTTCTTACTCTTGTTGCTAGATTTAACTTGTGGCATGTAAGTAGACAACGGTAAACACTTGGCAATGTAAGAAGAACTTTTCTTGCGAAGATCATCATTGATCGCTTTTAAGAACCCATGCTCTTGCTCAAGGTTGAGCTTTTGGAAGCGTAACTTCTCATGAGTCTTTAAAAGCTCTCGATGATTTTCCAAGGTAGTTTCATGAGCTAACTTCAGAGTGTTTAGTTCTTTAGTTAGACACTCAATCTCCTTCTTATCATCGTCATTCATTTTATCTTGATTAGCATGATTAATAGCAAGTTCATCATAGTTTTCATCACTAGAATTGTCAACAAGTAAATCATCATCATTCACCTAAGCAAAGTCATCTTCATCACTATTGAAATCAACATACTCAGGGTGTGATACCTTTGGGCCTTTAGCCATGAAGCATCTTCCAATTCCTTCATTTGGTGACTCAAATATGTCGTAGGAGTTGGTTGACACAAGTGCTAGACCGGCAACACCTTCATCTTGAGTATATTCGGAGTCGGAGTGATAACTTCTCTTGGAGTGATTGTCGGAGTCGGAGCCAGATACCCATTCACCAACGTGAGCTTGATGTCTTCGTTTTGTGTAGCTCCTTGATGATTTGTCCTTCCTTTCCGAATCCTTGCTTCTCCATGATGTTCTTAGTTCATAACGGCCATCTCTACTCCTTCTCTCTCTTGGTGGTGATTCTTCTCTTCTACTTCTTCTTTTGGGAGAATCTTCTCTTCTTTTGTAGGGAGCTGTACACTCATTGGAGTAGTGTTCGGGTCTTCCACAATTGTAGCAATTACGTTCACGACTTGAAGATCTTTTGTCATTGTAGGACCTTGACTTCGAACTTCTTTACTTGCTTCTAGTCTTGTAGAACTTGTTGAAATTCTTCACCATTAGGCTCAATTCTTCATTGAAGGCTTGTTTCTCACTTGATGATGTGGGATCATCACATGAGGCTTTGTAAGCACCACTTGACTTGTTGTGAAGCTCTTCCTTATCCTTGAGTGACATATCATGAGCAACAATTCTTCCAATGACTTCCGTTGGCTTGAGATCTTTGTAATTGGGCATCATTTGGATTAATGTGCACACGGTATCATATTTTCCATCCAAGGCTCTTAGGATCTTCTTGATGATGAATCTATTGGTCATCTCTTCACTTCCTAAGTCGGCAAACTCATTTGTGATGAGAGCAAGCCTAGAGTACATTTCAGCGACACCTTCAACATCCTTCATTTTGAACTTGTCAAGTTGACTTTGAAGCAAATGGATTCCTTGACGGAGTCGGTACCTTCATGCATATCAATCAAAGTATCCCAAACTTCCTTTGCATTCTCAAGACGGCAGATTTTGTTGAATTCTTCGGGGCGCAATCCGTTGAAGAGAATATCACAAGCTTGAGCATTGTATTGTAGCATCTTCAACTCTTCCGTGCTAGCTTCACGGTTCAGTTCTCTCCCATCAAAGAATTCACCTTGCAAGCCAATACACACAATAGCCCAAACGGCAGGGTTATGTCCAAGAATATGCATTTTCATCTTATGCTTCCAACTAGCAAAATTTGTACCATCAAAGTAAGGACCTCTACGGTGGTAATTTCCCTCGCTAGATGCCATACTCTCCTAGGTTGTGAAACCAAGGCTATGATCACCAAAAGCTATGGAAATCAAGGCAAATGGAGACCAAAGCTCTGATACCACTTGTAGGATCGAAAGTATGTCTAGAAGGGGGGTGATTAGACTACTTAACCAAAAACAAATCTAGCCTTTTCCCAATTTTAAGTCTTGGCAGATTTTAGCAACTTAGCACTATTCAAGTAAACAACCTACACATGCAAGTCTAAGAGTATAGCAGCGGAATGTAAAACATTGCACATGAAGGTAAAGGGAGGAGTTTGGAGGGAGCAAACGCAATGTAGACACGGAGATTTTTGGCGTGGTTCCGATAGGTGGTGCTATCGTACATCCACGTTGATGGAGACTTCAACCCACGAAGGGTAACGGTTGCGCGAGTCCACGGAGGGCTCCACCCACGAAGGGTCCACGAAGAAGCAACCTTGTCTATCCCACCATGGCCATCGCCCACGAAGGACTTGCCTCACTAGGGTAGATCTTCACGAAGTAGGCGATCTCCTTGCCCGTACAAACTCCTTGGTTCAACTCCACAATCTTGACGGAGGCTCCCAAGTGACACCTAACCAATCTAGGAGACACCACTCTCCAAAAGGTAATAGATGGTGTGTTGATGATGAACTCCTTGCTCTTGTGCTTCAAATGATAGTCTCCCCAACACTCAACTCTCTCTCATAGGATTGGATTTGGTGGAAAGATGATTTGAGTGGAAAGCAACTTGGGGAAGGCTAGAGATCAAGATTTATGTGGTTGGAATGGAATATCTTGACCTCAACACAAGTGTAGGTGGTTCTCTCTCAGAAAATGTATGATGGAAGTGTAGGCATGTTCTGATGGCTCTCTCCACAAATGAAGAGTGGCTGGAGGGTATATATATAGCCTCCACACAAAATCTAACCATTACACACAATTTACCAAACTTGGTGGGACCAAATCAGAAAACTCGGTCAGACCGATTTAGTTCAAAATGTGAACATTAGGATTTTCGGTGGGACCGACATGTCAACTTGGTGGGACCGATTTCATTAGGGTTAGGGCATAACGTAATCTTGGTGAGACCGATTACACAAACTCGGTGGGACCGATTTTGGTAATAAGCAATCCAAGAGTTGGTCAGGCAAACTTGGTGGGACCGATTCGCTCATCTCGGTTGGGCCAAAACATTACGAAGGGGAAACAGAGAGTTTGCATTGCAAACTCGGTGGGACCGATCACTCATCTCGGTTGGACCGAAACATTACGAAGGGAAACAGAGAGTTTCCAATCCCATCTCGGTGAGATCGAGGTACCTATCGGTGGGACCGAAGTGACTAGGGTTTTGTGGCAGTGGCTATGTCAACTGAACTCGGTGGCGCCAGATAGAAAATTTCGGTAGGGGCTAGTTTGACTTTTGGTTTGGGACATATGTGGATATGAGAAAGTGGTTGAGGATTTTGGAGCATATCACTAAGCATTTTGACCAAGTAACCCATTAAGAAATACCTCATCCCCTTTTAATAGTATTGGCTTTTCCTATGGACTCAATGTGATCTTGGATCACTAAAAGGTAAAATGTAGAGTCTTGAGCTTGAGCTTGAGCCAATCTTTTGTCCTTAGCATTTTGAGGGGTCCACATTTCTAATCCATGCCATGCCAATCATTGAGCTTTCCTGAAATATTTATCTTGAAAGAATATTAGCTCAATGAGCTATATGTTGTTAGGAATTACCAAAACCACCCAGGGATAGTTGCACTTACAAATACCCAGGCACTACTGAGAGCATTAGTAAGATACACATCAATAACATGTATAACAAATATACCTTTCACTTTGTCATCCTTCTTATCTGCCAAATACTTGGGGCAGTTTCGCTTCCAGTGACCAGTCCCTTTGTAGTAGAAGCATTCGGTCTCAGGCTTAGCTCCATACTTGGGCTTCTTCACTTGAGCAGCAACTTGCTTGCCGTTCTTCTTGAAGTTCCCCTTCTTCCCTTTGCCCTTCTTATTGAAACTAGTGGTCTTATTGACCATCAACACTTGATGCTCCTTCTTGATTTCTACCTCCACAACCTTTAGCATCGCAAAGAACTTGGGAATTGTCTTATCCATCCCTTGCATATTATAGTTCATCACGAAGCTTTTGTAGCTTGGTGGCAGTGATTGAAGAACTTTATCAATGACACTATCAACCGGAAGATTAACTCCCAGCTAAGTCAAGTGATTGTGGTACCCAGACATTCTGAGTATATGTTCACTGACAGAACTATTCTCCTCCATTTTGCAGCTATAGAACTTATTGGAGACTTCATATCTCTAAATCCGGGCATTTGCTTGAAATATTAACTTCAACTCCTGGAACATCTCATATGCTCCATGACGTTCAAAATGTCGTTGAAGTCCCAGTTCTAAGCCGTAAAGCATGGCACACTGAACTATCGAGCAGTCATCAGCTTTGCTCTGCTAGATATTCATAACACCTGGAGCTGCTCCTGCAGTGGGTTTGGCACCTAGTGGTGCTTCCAGGACGTAATTCTTCTGTGCAGCAATGAGGATAATCCTCAAGTTACGGACCCAGTCCGTGTAGTTGCTACCATCATCTTTCAACTTAGCTTTCTCTAGGAACGCATTAAAATTCAATGGAACAGTAGCACGGGCCATTTATCTACAAGAACATAGACATGCAAAATACTATCAGGTACTAAGTTCATGATAAATTAAAGTTCAATTAATCATATTACTTAAGAACTCCCACTTAGATAGACATCCCTCTAATCATCTAGGTGATCACGTGATCCATATCAACTAAACCATGTCCGATCATCACATGAGATGGAGTAGTTTTCAATGGTGAACAACACTATCTTGATCATATCTACTATATGATTCACGCTCGACCTTTCGGTCTCAGTGTTCCGAGGCCATATCTGCATGTGCTAGGCTCATCAAGTTTAACCCGAGTATTCTGCGTGTGCAAAACTGGCTTGCACCCGTTGTATGTGAACGTAGAGCTTATCACACCCAATCATCACGTGGTGTCTCGGCACGACGAACTGTAGCAACGGTGCATACTCAGGGAGAACACTTGTACCTTGAAATTTAGTGAGAGATCATCTTATAATGCTACCGCCGTACTAAGCAAAATAAGATGCATAAAGGATAAACATCACATGCAATCAATATAAGTGATATGATATGTCCATCATCATCTTGTGCCTTTGATCTCCATCTCCAAAGCACCGTCATGATCACCATCGTCACCGGCTTGACACCTTGATCTCCATCGAAGCATCATTGTCGTCTCGCCAACTATTGCTTCTACGACTATCGCTACCGCTCAGAGATAAAATAAAGCAATTACACGGCGATTGCATTTCATACAATAAAGCGACAACCATATGGCTCTTGCCAGTTGCCGATAACGGTTACAAAACATGATCATCTCATACAACAATTTATATATCATCACGTCTTGACCATATCCCATCACAGCAAGCCCTGCAAAAACAAGTTAGATGTCCTCTACTTTGTTGTTGCAAGTTTTACGTGGCTGCTACGGGCTTCTAGCAAGAATCGTTCTTACCTACGCATCAAAACCACAACGATTTTTGGTCAAGTGTGTTGTTTTAACCTTCAACAAGGACCGGGCGTAGTCACACTCGATTCAACTAAAGTTGGAGAAACAGACACCCACTAGCCACTTGTGTGCAAAGCACGGTGGTAGAACCAGTCTCATGAACGCGGTCATGTAATGTTGGTCTGGGCCGCTTCATCCAACAATACCGTCGAACCAAAGTATGACATGTTGGTAAGCAGTATAACTATTATCGCCCACAACCCTCTGTGTTCTACTCGTGCATATAACATCTACGCATAGACCTGGCTCTAATATCACTGTTGGGGAACGCACTATTTCAAAAATTTGCCTATGATCACGCAAGATCTATCTAGGAGAAGCATAGCAACGAGCGAGGAGAGTGTGTCTACGTACCCTTGTAGACCGAAAGCGGAAGAGTTTAGTAACACGGTTGATGTAGTCGAACATTTTCGCGATCCAACCGATCAAGTACTGAATGCACGGCACCTCTGCAATCTGCACACATTCACCTCGGTGATGTCCCTCGTACTCTTGATCCAGCTGAGGCTGAGGGAGAATTTTGTCAGCACGACGGGATGGTGACGGTGATGGTGAAGTTACCGACGCAGGGCTTCGCCTAAGCACTACGACAATATTATCGAGGTGGAAAACTGTGGAGGGGGGCACCGTACACGGCTAAAGATCAACTTGTGTGTCTATGGGGTGCCCCCCTCCCCCATATATAAAGGAGGGGAGGAGGAGGAGGGCTGGCCACAAGGGGTGCGCCCAAGGGGGGAATTCCTACTCCTAGTAGGAGTAGGTTTCCCCCCTTTCCTAGTCCAAGAAGGAGAAGAAGGGAAAAAGGAGAGAAGAGAAGGAAGGAGGGGGGCACCCCCTTCCCCTTGTCCAATTAGGACTGGGCAAGGGGGTGCACGCCACCTCTGGTCGGCCCTCTCTCTTCTCCACTAAGGCCCATTGTGGCCCATTAATCCCCCGGGGGGTTCCGGTAACCTCCCGGTACTCCGGAAAATACCTGATACACTTCGGAACCATTCCGGTGTCCAAATAGAACCTTCCAATGTATCAATATTTATGTCTCGACCATTTCGAGACTCCTCGTCATGTCCGTGATCTCATCCGGGACTCTGAACAACCTTAGGTACATCAAAACACATAAACTCATAATATGAATCGTCATCGAACGTTAAGCGTGCGGACCCTACGGGTTCGAGAACTATGTAGACATGACCGAGACACATCTCCGGTCAATAACCAATAGCGGAATATGGATGCTCATATTGGTTCCTACATATTCTACGAAGATCTTTATCGGTCAAACCGCATAACAACATACGTTGTTCCCTTTGTCATCGGTATGTTACTTGCCCGAGATTCGATCGTCGGTATCACCATACCTAGTTCAATCACGTTACAGGCAAGTCTTTTACTCGTTCCGTAATGCATCATCCCACAACTAACTCATTAGTCACATTGCTTGCAAGGCTTATAGTGATGTGCATTACCGAGAGGGCCCAGAGATACCTCTCCGACAATCAGAGTGACAAATCCTAATCTCAATCTATGCCAACTCAACAAACACCATCGGAGACACCTGTAGAGTATCTTTATAATCACCCAGTTACGTTGTGATGTTTGATAGCACACTAAGTGTCGGGGATATACCCCGCGGTAGGACCCTGCCGGATATATGACCCGGCCGGACTTGGCGTTTTATTGGTAACCCGCTGGAGGATTGGTGGGTCACGAGTCTGGCGGCTTATTGGACTGATGACTCACGAGCCTGGCGACTCACGGATGGCCTCTACGTCGGGTCAGATAGAGGACAAGGCCCAAGGCCCAGAAGCCCGGCTCATGTTATGGTGGGCCGACTTAAGAGGAAAGGCATAAGGAATATTCTCCTACAAAGGAAGGAAGACTAGGACTCCACTTGTAATAGAGTAATCCTAATCCTACTAGGACTAGTCATGTAACCCGCCCCTTCAACATATATAAGGAGGGATAGGGCACCCCAAGAGGGATAGAAAATAATGGCTAAGGCTAGACACAAATAAAAGGGGAGCCGGCTTATGCGGCGAATCCCTCATGAGCATAATGAGACCTAGCCACAAACAGCATGTAGGGCTATTACCGGATGTTGTTTCCCAGGGCCCGAAGCTGTCTAAATCCTTGTCTTGTGTGTTGCATCTATCGATTCCGCTCAACCCCTCTCTTCTCTCCTCTTTTAGTTTTGCCCGTCTACTTAGTTGGAAGAGTACAAAGCTCTTAACCATATGGATGTGGGTTCGAGCCCCATGGAGAGGATTACATCATATGATATTATTTTCAATGAAGTATATATAAAGTCCCAGCTTAGTATTATCTTACTAAGCCGGCCCTTGGGGGCTACTAGTTGCTGTTCAAGTCTACATAATCATATCTACAAAGTCCCTGCTCATTATTGCATAATGACCCGGCCCTTGGGGGCTACACTGGTTGAAGTTTTTATGAGCATAAGGCAATTACAAGTCCCAGGTTGCTGCAAGCATGACAACCCGGCACTTGGGGGCTACATATATGGAGTATTTAGTCTTTACTAGAGACTGAGATGAACATCATGGATTTCTTCAAAGTGGCAAGATCTACATTTTGAAGCCGGCTGAAGATCAGATGAGTATTTCAAGACCAATATTTTTAAGCATTGGGAGCTGAGTCAAATGAATTATTCTTCACAATTTTTCTCTGTGAGAAACCAATGTCAGCAAATTGATTATGAAGTTGGCTTATTGACACGGATTTTCTAGAAGAAGGATTTAAGGATGTTCAGGTGCTGGCTTACAAGAATATTTAACCCGGAGCACAACCTGTCAAATTTGTTCTTGCGTTATTTTGCAGGATCAATTTAACATGGATAAATCCAAATTAAACTGAGGGCTAATGTCGGGGACATACCCCGCAGTAGGACCCGGCCGGATATATGACCCGGACGGACTTGGCGTTTTATTGGTAACCCGCTGGAGGATTGGTGGGTCATGAGTCTAGCGGCTTATTGGACTGACGACTCACGAGCCTGGCGACTCACTAATGGCCTCTACGGCGGGTCAGATAGAGGACAAGGCCCAAGGCCCAGAAGGCCGTCTCATGTTATGGTGGGCCGGCTTAAGAGGAAAGGCATAAGGAATATTCTCCTACAAAGGAAGCAATACTAGGACTCCACTTGTAATAGAGTAATCCTAATCCTGCTAGGACTAGTCATGTAACCTACCCCTTCAACATATATAAGGAGGGGCAGGGCACCCCAAGAGGGACAGAAAATAATGACTAAGGCTAGACACAACTAAAAGGGGAGCCGGCTTATGCGGCGACTCCCTCATGAGCATAATGGGACCTAGCCACAAACAGCATGTAGGGCTATTACCGGATGATGTTTTCCGGGGCCCGAAGCTGTCTAATCCTTGTCTTGTGTGTTGCGTCTCTCGATTCCACTCAATCCCTCCCAAGCTACCACATAGATGTGTTGGCCTCATGACTAAGTCCTTTCAACGAGGACATCTGCCGTGACAATTCCACGACACTAAGTGTTCCTGCGGTATTCAGGAGTTACATAATCTCATGGTCATAGGAACATGTATAAGTCATGAAGAAAGCAATAGCAATAAACTAAACGGTCATAGTGCTAAGCTAACGAATGGGTTTTTCCCATCACATCATTCTCTAATGATGTGATCTCGTTCATCAAATGACAACACATGTCTATGGCTAGGAAACTTAACCATCTTTGATTAACGAGCTAGTCAAGTAGAGGCATACTAGGGACACTCAGTTTGTCTATGTATTCACACATGTACTAAGTTTCTGGTTAATACAATTCTAGCATTAATAATAAACATTTATCATGATATAAGGAAATATAAATAATAACTTTATTATTTCCTCTAGGGCATATTTCCTTCAAGAACACATCAAGAAGGTTGATTGATTGATAATATGTCTTACAATAGTTGTCGGATGTGATACACAATTACAAAGTATGGCTAATTTGGATGAGTGTTATGGTGATGGTTGTGGCTATGGAGACGGGAAATGGTGGCGGCTAGGGTTGTTGTGGATGACGAAGATGAAGGTTTCTGCAATGTTCTCTTCTCTTTTTGGTGTTGGACCCTTCATGATATTTGTTGGGTTAGATCAGGGGCACCGTTGGTAGCTCATACGAGCGCATGCGCTCGTATGAGGCGCTTTCTTGTGCTCTGGAGTCTTCCTGCGCTTCCCACCTAGGCTCTCCTCTCCTTTTTACTCCTTTCCATTTATGTGCTTGATTTTGTCCACGTTTAGCCCCATTTCCTATGGAAACTAAATAAAGATAGGTTTGTGAAATCCTTTGCATTCATTAGTCATTAGTAGCAATATGGAAGTGGATATATTAGTTTTTGTGAAATAAACCGGTTTAATCTTAGGTGTGATGAGCGTAAAAATAGCACTCATCAGTTGGTTGTGCTGATGAGATTAGTGATGGCGGTCGGTGGTGGTGGTGATTCCGGCTTTGAATTGTTGGTGGTTGGGCTTATCGAGGCCTGGCAACAACACCGCTTGGTGTTGTCTAGAGGCCTTCTTCTCCTTATGTGCCCTTCCTCGGCGGGTCTTCTAGGGTTCGCCTGTGTGTGTGTGTGTGTGTGTGTTTTAGTTGTGTCTCCTCTCTTGTTTTCCATGTGTACTTTGGTTCACTTGAACCTGTCTTGTATGGAGCTGTGTGGCTTCTAGGCAAATTCAATACAAATATATTCAGGTGGGGATATCCACCCCCGGTTGGCCATTCAAAGAAAAAAGACCACTCACTTTGGCCAAGGCCACTAGCTAATCAATATGGCCTCCATTTTGAATAACATCTCCATCAACAACTTTGAAATGACAGTTTTTTCTCTACACGTACTATATATTAAAGAAGAAAGTAGGGGTAGAGAGCCCCTCCATGTTGATGTTACATATTACACAACATGAACACCAACTCCACGCGACACACTATTGTATCGATGCTAACTACTCATACTATCCCACACTACTAACTCCCCAAGGAAGGTGTTAACGTCCCCCTTGAGTATCCCCGCTTGCTTTCACGCTCTTCCCTCGGCCTCAATTTTGAGGATAACATGGTTCATGGATGGGGTCGTGCCGTCGAACACAACGGCCTTGCGGTGCTTCCGCATTTCCCAGACTATGTACGAGGGTTAGGATCACCCTGGCATCCGTCTTGGCTCTTCCCGTCCCACACTTACCGGCGCACCATTGCAAAATAAACTCACCCCTTCTCGAAGCCCACTCCGGCTTGCCCACCACTCCACATACTACTGTCCAGACTCCCCCGGCAAACACGCAATAGAGGAGTAGATGGTTTATGGTTTCTTCTTCCTGGTGGCAAAAAGGGCACTACTCTTGGTGGTCCAGTCCACGACGAGCCAGTTGGTCGGATGTCCAACATCTGTTATGTAGGGCAAGCATGCGGAAAAAAACGGCATTGAAGTAGGGCCTTGGATCTCCAAGTGAACTCAGCCGTCGAGGCCACCTCTCTGCCCCAGAATCTCGCTGCGTATGATGTCCTCGTCAAGAAGCACCCGTCCTTCTCCCAGGACCAAGCTATGGAGTCGCGTACATCAGGGTTTAGCTGCACCCGCGTTGTCTCAGTCCACAAGTTTAGGTATTCCTGCAACATTGGGGCTGTCAATTCCGGCCCAACACCGGTAGCCTAGCCGCCGTCCGTCAATGCATGGCTAACAGTGCAGCTAGAGCGCACCCGGGATTTGATTAGGGCATATATGTTCGGCGCCACCTCTTGTACCCTTCGGCCATTCAGCCATCTGTCCTCCCAGAATAGAGCATTGTTCCTATCACCAATTGTGCAGTGAGCCGCCGCCCTAAAAAGTTGCTTTGATTCCTCAGGCACGTTGATTTGGAACTCCGCCCATGGCCTTGTAGGATCGGTACGTTGTAGCTACGGCCATCTGGCCTGCATCGCTATATTAAGCCACTTCATGTTCGGAGTGCCGAGGCCACCATCCCACTTTGGGATGCAAACTGAGTCCCACACTACCATGCATTGTTCGCCGGAGGCCTGTGCTCCGGCACACCGAAGGAACCCACGTACTACCAGTTTAATGCCCCAATTATACAGCTGTTGTTGAAGATGCTCTTAGATTGATCTTTCTGTTCTTTATCAAATCTGAAACTAATCGAGCTGGCCACCATGTGCGGATGTGCCATATTTTCTGACGAGCACTCTTCACCGTTGGATGGTCACGTTACCAGCTCGGTCCTCAGCAGCTTGATCAGCGACCCAACTGGCCTGCCTCCAATCCAAGGGTAGAGAGTTGTGAGGCTCGCAAACTTCCAGAATGGATAATGCCCATATCCGAGAAGACCAAGCCCTGGCCACCAGTGCCCGCAAGGGGTGAGAAGTGTGGCGTTGTGTCCTGCTGCGGCTACCCATGATCACCGTGCCTGCTTGCCCAGGCATCTGAAGCAGCAGCGTCCAACGGGCGACGCGTCTATGGCCATGGCCACCACCTCCTCCCGACTCACCACCACCCAGTACTCCTTCCTCTCCTCCACGCCATGCTCGCCCGCCACCATGGCGGCGCTCCCGCGGCGGCGGAGACCCAGCGCGCGGTACCCACGCATCCAGGCCATCGAGTTCGACCAGAACACGGTGCGCCCAAAAAGGCTAGAACGCCCGTTCTATGGAGGTTGCCACTTGATTTCCTGCCGAGTTTTAACGAGCGGTTTCTTGGTGGCTTCAGGTCGTGGCCATAACTGTCGGCGTCGTCAGCGTCGCCGCCGGGATAGGCATCCCGATTTTCTACGAGAATCAAATTGATAATTCCGTAAGTTTTCTTAAGCAAGAATGGTATTTGGACAATTAAGTTTGCTGAAGTAAGATTAGGAGTAGCATTTTTTCTAGAAACATGTTGACTGAAACTGAAAGAGCCTAGACCATGCCCTTGCATTGATGCAAAATGTGATTTTGATTTTCTCCAATGCAGGCGAAGAGAGACAACAACCAGCCGTGCTTCCCCTGCAGCGGCTCCGGCGCGCGTATGTGATTATGCCCTTCGATTGATGTCCTAATTTGGTCCGCTCTTCAAAATTTTAATATGTTCGTTCCAATGCCATGGTACACTACATGTACAATGAGACGAACTGTTGGATTTTGGAAGCGTTAAAGTTTGAGTTTGATAGGAAATTTCCATATAAGATGTAACAACCGGTTAGTTTAGCTTGCATTATATTTGCTCTCCATTTTGGTAGTCTTGTTTTAGCTGGAATGACCTTTTCAGATGTTGGGCGTTGCATCTAGGTCTTTCGTGCCTTGTACGGTGGATGTTAACTGAATAATTTTTGTTTTGCACCTATGTTATAACTGAATAATTGAACTGATGTATTCATTGTTTCACTCAGTGAAATGGAATTGGGCTGCGGCCTGTTTCTTGAAAAAAAATCAATTTATTTTTTGCAAAACACTATATCCAATAGTAACTTGGTTCAACCATATGTGGCATCTTCCATGTCAGGCAGAATAATCTGTGGTGCTTTATATATAACACAACCTTCTCTTCCTCGACCACATGGTGTTTCCACTTTCCAGCTAGTTCTTAATTTGATGTGGCAATAGAACCGGGTGGCATTGGGAGAATTCAGTCGTCAAACTTAATAAAGGAATTTTGATATTTCTTCGACTATTTGTTTGATTGCACAAGGCGTTAAGCAACGAAGCTGATGATGTTAAAAGAGTATGATGTCAAATGACAAGCCTTCTCCTGTCTGAAATAGCTATATCTTAAATGGAATCCTTAGATAAAAAAGAATCAAAAGTTCTCTTTGTGAGTTTCAACAACTTAATTAGACTATTCCCTTAAACCGGAAGAGGATGACTAGCCATAGCAAAATCAAATGATGACTTCATGGTGCATGCCGCACACATTATTCTTTTCCTTTTTCTCTGTGTCAGCATCTAGTAGATCAGAATGTTGAAAAGAAATCGTTGATTTTCCAGAGGTATGCAGGTTTTGCACCGGAGCAGGGACTGTTACTGTAGTAATTGGCAATGGTGAATCTGAAGTATCAAAGTGTGTCAACTGCGATGGCATTGGCTCATTGACATGTACCACATGCCAAGGTAGTGGCATTCAGCCACGCTATCTTGATCGCAGGTAATGGGTTGTTCTCTAATGCTTTCATATATGTTTGTCTGTGGAATAACACCATGCTAGTTTATTTAACAACTTCAGAGTGGTACTATTGAATTACCAAAATGAAAGCATGCTTAACACATAAAAATTACTTGAAGCCATCATAATGTGGATCTTTCATGTAGAGATGACAAAATTACTTAGCTACAGATGGCCCATAGTGTTTTTCATATTGTATAGGAACCTGTCATGCCGGGACCTTGCCTTTTATGCCCTTGATAACAGGAGTATTGAATATACCCGTTTCTTATGCCCAAACATTTTGGCCAAGTGGCGACATTCCGAATAAATGGATGTACCTTGAACAAAGGAGATGTCTGATGGTCTGTTTATTTGGTTGACTAACCAGGGAGTTCAAGGATGATGATGACTGAAGATTTTTTCGTTACGAGCTAACGGCGGTAAGGTGAGGAATCTGATCTAAGGATGATGCTGAATACTTGGTGACGATGTGTCCATCAGGAATGATATGATTGTTTTGTGTTGTATTATATTCATCTCCCTTTTTGGTAAATATGTATGGATGTACATGCACACTCTTTTGATGTCTGAAAATGACTGTCCCTCAGTGGGCAAAGATGATATTTTCTTGTTGAACATTTTCAATATATGTCACATAGCGTGTTCTTTCCAATGTACTAGAAGATAGAAGATGACTCTGCATTGCGTTGGTGCTTATATTGTGGAGCAGCCAAGTTATATGCCACAATCTTTAGGATGTCAACTTTTCAGCCAATTGGTTAGTGGATGTAACACAATAGTGGAAACCAAATTGAGGGCTTCTGAGCACAGTGAGGGCAGTGTTGACCTAAGACCACAGGTCATCCCTTGTAAAACTTACGTGTACATGAATATGTCGCAACGTGGACGAGCTCCCTGGGGTTGCTGAGGCAGTGTTGGGTACGCACTTCTTTGATTTTTTCTATGAAATCGAGAAGGTGTTGGTTCGTGATCCAGAAAGAGAGAAAAGGGAAGTGCAGATGGAGGCGGATGTTAACAAATCCCCTTTTGTGAGAACATCCACATGGGGCAAGCATGACCCTAAGTCTGGACACAAAGGAAAAAATGATGGATACAGTAAAAATGGTGGTGATGGGGACGAGAACCCTGTCGATGAGAAAGAAGGAGAAAGCATGGAATCTAAGGAATCAGAAGATAACACACTGTTAATTGAAACCATGGTTGTGGAGGCATATAACAAAGAAAAAGCGCAGGCCTCTCAGGCAATGCTAGGTGTTGATGACACCAAGCATAATGTTGATGAGATTCAGGTAGAAAAAAAATGTTGATACATGTTCACATGTTGCTGTTATGCCCCATGATGATATAGCTCATTTAAATGTGGCTATGGATTATGAACAGGTGGTGGAACTTGAGGGAGAGGACCTTTCCAAGTTGGAGAAATCAGATTATCTGGTACAGTTTCCTGCCTCCCCTTCTAAGGATGTGGGAGAGGTGATTCCTACCCCTCCCCTTTTATCTGAAGAGGTTCAGAGGTTTAGCTTGAGGAACTTGCAGAATATGGAGGGAAGAATGCAAGAGAGAGCTGTTGCCATTTCCAAGAAGAGAAATTTTGAAGGTAATTCAGCTAACCATAACTCCTTTGATGCACTAGCTAATCCTGAACTGTGCTGTGAAAATGGGGGTAGCTTTCCCTGACAATAACTTCTCTAATGTGGATATTATTAGAGAACTTGAAATAGTCAGGGGGGAAATGTCCAAAACAGAGAGGGGTCAAAATGTGAGGGTAGAGGAAGAAATGATGTATATCACTAATGGTAAGGGAGACCAAACCCCTGTTAGTACTGACTGGGGGATGGGGAAGAGGACATGGAAGAGCAATTTACCTTGGTCCGGTCTAGGAAAAGGAAAAGCCCTAAAGTGAAAGTGGCTACTTCCAGGCCCATTACTAGAAGTCAAAAAAATCATGTGGAAAGAACACAGGCTGGCAGCCCTGTCCATAATACCAGGGCCACCAGAAGAGGGCGAAAGGGGAAAAGATACAAATGATAGGTCTATTTTGAAATTGCAGGGGGCAGGAAAGAAAGGAATGAGAACCTGCCTGTCCCATATGATTAAGGACCATTCTCTTGACTTTCTTTGTTTGCAAGAAACGTTGAAGAAGAATTTTTGGATAGTTATTTTAGAAAGCTCGACCCTCACAACTTGTTTGAGTGGGAGTGGATCCCCTCAATTGGCAAGGCTGGAGGTATCCTATGTGGGGTTCGGAAGGAGAAGTTTGAAGTAGTTGCTTGGAGAAAAGGCAGGTTCATTCTCCAGGTATCTCTTTATGATATTAGTATGAAAAAGATCTGGACTCTTTGTAGTGTCTATGGAGCAGCCCATGAGGGGGATAAAAGTGATTTTCTTAGTGAATTGGCCGATTTCTATTGCCATATTCAAACTCCTTTATTGATTGGGGGAGACTTCAATATCCTCAGACATAGTGGAGAAAAGAATAAAAGATGGCGTCGAACAGCACATTCTGACCTGTTCAACTCAATCATTAACACTATGTGTTTGAGGGAGATTTATATGAGTGGGGGCGTACACTTGGTCTAATAACCAAGCTCATCCGACCTTGGAGAAATTGGATCGTGTTCTTATGAGTAATGAGTGGGAGGAGATGTTTCCTATGGTTAACATGAAGAAACTCGTTAGGGAGATTTCTGATCACAATGCTCTCTTATTGTACTCTGATAACCATGTTATCAGAGCCCCACAAAAAAGAGAGTTCAGATTTGAAATAAGCTGGCTAAAATCTGAGGAATTTCTTCCTCTAGTTAGCAAAATCTGGAATCAGAACGTGAATGCCACCGATCCTGTTGATATTCTAAATATCAAGTTAAAAAGATTTAAGAAGTTTTTCAAAGGCTGGGGATCGAATAAGTTCGGTCATGAAAAGAAAAGGAAGCAGGAGATTAGAGAAGAACTTGCTTTCATTGAGAAAATAGAAGAGGAGGGGGAGATAGACCATGAACTGTTTTGTAGGAGGACTGGTCTCCTTGTGGAGATGAATGAAATTCTTGTCAATGAGGAGCTTTTTCTGCTGCAGCAATCTAATGAAAGATGGCTGCTTGGGGGGGATCACAACACCGCTTATTACCAAAAAATTGCTAACGGTAATAAGCGGAAAAACACTATACATTTGCTTCATGCTGGGAGTACGGTGATTGAGGGGACTGAGAAACTGCTGGAGCATGCCACTGATTTTTACAAAAATCTTTTTGGGCCGGCTCAGGGAAACATATTCCACCTTGACCCGGATATTTGGGGGGCAGAAGAAAAGCTCGATGAGCTGGACAACGAGATTCTTAATAAACCTTTCACAGAGGAAGAAGTGAAGAGAGCCTTGTTTTCCATGAAAAGTAACAGGGCCCCTGGCCCGGATAATATCCCCGCTGAATTTTACCAGCATTGCTGGGAGATAGTGAAGAGCAATATCATGAGACTGTTTACTGCCTTTCATGCTGGGGAACTTGATGTCTGTAGATTGAACTATGGCATTATTACTTTACTGCCTAAAATCAACGGGGCCAATAAGATTCAGCAGTTCAGGCCGATCTGCCTGCTTAGATGTCCCTATAAGTTGGTAACTAAGGTGCTGGATAACAGGGTGACCCCCTTTGCTGATAAGCTATTTAATAGACACCAGAATGCATTTGTCAAGCATAGAAATATCATGGATGGAGTATTATCTTTGCATGAAATTCTGCATCATACTTACATCAAGAAGAAGGTGGGCATTGTCATTAAGCTTGCTTTCGAGAAAGCATATGACAAAGTGAATTGGGACTTTCTTTTGGAATCTCTCGAGATGAGAGGGTTTGGTCCCACATGGTGTGGGTGGATTAAAAGTGTTTTGGTTGATGGCACAGTTAGTGTGAAGTTGAATAACGTTGTGGGGCCATATTTCAAGAGCTTTAAAGGGGTTAGACAGGGGGATCCGGTGTCACCCTTTCTTTTTAATATTGCTGCCGAGTGCCTGTGTAAAATGGTGCTGCAGGCACAGAAGAATAATTTAGTTCTTGGGCTCGCTCCGGACCTTGTTGAAAAGGGAGTGGCCATATTGCAATATGCAGATGACACGGTCTTGTGCATTGATCATGATCTGGAAAAAGCTGTGAACATGAAGTTGTTGTTATACATTTTTGAGCTCATGTCTGGGCTCAAAATCAATTTCCAGAAAAGTGAGATCCTGTGTGTAGGGGGGGATGACGATATCCTTAAAGCATATGCTGATATGTTCGATTGTCAAATAGGGCACTTTCCCATGAAATATCTGGGGGTGCCAGTGACCTTTTCTTCTTTATGAGTTGCTGACTGGGACTTTTTAGAGTCCAGATTCATTAAGAGATGTGACTCTGGCCTGGGGGGCAATGCCTCATCTGGGGGACGTTTAACGCTGCTCAATGTTAACATTTCTAGCATTGCTTTTTATTATATGTCTATGTTCCTTCTTTCTAAAACTATACTGGCCAGGATTGATAAATGTAGAAGGAGATTGGCATGTGACCCAGAATAAGAAACGGTATTACCTTGTTAAGTGGACTAGAATTTGTAGATCCAAGAATAAAGGAGGGCTGGGTGTGAAAGATTTGCATAAGCAGAACCTTAGCCTGCTTACTAAATGGTGGTGGAAGTTGTGAAAGCTAAATATTTCAGTAGGGCTACTGTGGCTGACATTAAAATGAAGTGCAATGACTCACCATGCTGGAAAGCGGTCATGAAAGTGAAAAATCTTTATATGGCAGGGAGGAGAGTAATTGTTCAATCGGGAAACATTGCTAGGCTATGGATTGACCCCATTGGGGACAATATCCCTCTGGCTGAGCAGTTCCCTCGTCTTTTCTCGATCTACAATTATCCTGAGTGCACTGTTAATAAGTGCTTAAATGATGATCCCTCCTCATTCTTTAGAAGGAGACTAAATGGTGAGATTTTTGATCAATGGGTCGTGGTTGGTAATATGGCCAGGGAAGCATGTGTTTCAGATGCCTCTAATGTGATCAAATGGGGCTTGGGTGGTAGAACCTCTTTTACCACCAAATCGGTGTACTCGTTCCTGGAAAAGAATATTGTTGGATGCGACTACAGATGGATTTGGAGTGCCAGAATCCCTCTCAAAATTTAAATATTCCTGTGGCAACTTTTTTAGGATGCTGTCCTGACTAGGGATGTGATGAAACATCGTGGTTGGAAAGGGAATCCAAAATGCTCTTTTTGCGGAGGAAGAGAGACCGCACAGCACTTGTTCTTCGCTTGCCCTGTTGCCAGGATAACCTGGAGGGCAGTGGCATGTATGTTTGGCACTGCTTTATGCCCTGATAATATTTGGCAGGCCTACTCTTGGTGTTTTACATTCTTACCTGGGGGGAAAAGTTCTATACAGCAAGAATCGTTGCTATATGCTGGGCGATCTGGTCGTGTCGCAACAGGGCCACCTTTGAGTTCAAACCTCTTACAAGCCCGTTTGAATGTATCTTCTCTACTTGTGCCTTAATTTGCTATTGGGCAGGAATGATGAAGCAGGATGACACGACTGCCATGAGGGACGGCGCGAAGATGCTGAAGGAAAATGCGTCGATGATGATGAGGATTTGTGCTGCGAACCGTGAAGAGGCGACCTGTTGATTCTGCTGGAGATGTGTCCCTGTGGTTTAGCTTGATATTTGAGCTGCTCTCCCCTATGTGGGACTGAACTTATTCTGCTCGACTGTTGCGAGCTTGTGTTTTGTGCTCTTTTGGGGCTGTTTGGTACTGGTCCCTAGCTGCAGAGATATGGTGTCGTCGGGTTTTCGCCCCACAGTGAGTAATCTCGATGGCGAGTGCTCACAGTGGGTTTCCCGGCGATGCGTTGAACTCGCTTCCCCTTTTCTCCTTCTTTGGACTGTTGTATTTCCGTTATGTTGCAGTAATGGAAAGGGGTAATGCCCGGTTCAAAAAAATATTCTTTGCACAAAGTAAACTGTCTGGTACATCTGGTTTGTCCTAGCAAGTGTTTGATAATCTAGTAATGCATCGTAGGACATAAATATCTGATGAAGTAACAGAAGGATTTCCTATTCTTTTTGAATCTGTCAGGCCGGGGAGAGGGCTCTCCACCTGAATTGACATCATTTCAAAAAAGAGATAGATCCAATTTACGAGGGAGGCTAGATTGAAAACCTAAGAGAGGGACCCTATTTATGAGGAAAACCAGGCTGAAAAGTCGCACAAGCAACGAAGCCCCATCGACCATCTGACACATGCCATTGTCACAACAAACACACAATGCAGGAATCAAGAGATTAAACATGGGGCAGGAAGAAAAGAGGGAAGTGGGTGCCAATGACAAAGCACGACCCAGTTGGCGTACACACCGATCATCACCACGAATGAGGTGCACCGACGAAGGGTATTATAATACCAAGAACTTCCAAATTTCCAGAACACCCGGGTAGGTATCGGTATCCCCACTGTGCTATAAATGAGCAGATGCTATCAACGACTATCATTGACCGCAAGCTCCACTACATGAGCATGACACAAGAGTAGTGCAAGTCATGGGACTACCAATGAACATGAACCTTGAATGGAAGCTCTGCCACAGAGACAACCAAAACATTTGGCAAGGTGGGGCGAGCATCCTGGTCACCGAAGGGCAAAGATCAACCGAGATAGTGGCGAGATCATGAAAGTCATCACAACACTTACACCGCCATGGGAGGGGTCCAAGGATGAGTAGTGACGAAGAATCAACGTCATAAGCACCCCATGAAGGACAGAGGGTGAAACGACGGTAGCACGGCACCATCACCGGACCCGTTGTCACCGCCAGCGAAGACCAAGGGCAAGGGCTAACAAACAATGCCTTCATGAAGGCGGGTGATCTCCACGGACTTTGTCATCATTGACTATTCACCCGGAACCACGTCGAGTAGATATGCCTCTTCAGGACCTCACATCCACAGGGTTTTATGATGTTGGGGACAGGCGTCGTGGTTGCTTGAGATACGAGCTCAGCAATTTCTTCAAGAGCACACACACCTCAATGTTGCGAACCTGGCCATTGGTTGGAACGTATAGCTGCAAGAACACACCGCCGAAGAGGTAACGACATCGGGATGACACTGTCGTGGTTGGAGTTATTCGAACGCACCTCACATAAACAACATGTTGATTACATACATATAACGGTGTCTTCAGAGCTACGGCATGGATCCGTACGTGGTCCTTACTCACTCCTACGGACTCCGGAAAGCCATTGGTTACTGGGTGCAACCAGTGGAATATGGTAGCACGGGCTATATTCAACCGGTTTGGATGGCGGTCGCATAACAAGATAGGAGTCTAGGGATCTTGTCATTTTATTCATACCGGTTGTGGTATTGAGCTTTTTATGTGTTCTTTGCTCCATTTGCGAGATGTAACATTCTTTTGACTCGTACTACTTTGAGACTTTTAATAATATGGTTGCATGCATTGTTCAGATGCAGAGCCCGGGGCAAGCCTCATTTTCCAAAAAAAATACATATAACGGTGTCTATCAGTCATGTTGAATAACTAGATAGGATCACAAACGCAAGTACACGCTGCAGGTAAAACCTTAAACCTGACCTATTCTCCTTCTTATTGTTTCTTACGTTAAACTGTGCGTTTGTCGGAAATCATTTTGCCTTTATATATCTTAAAAAAAACTGCTCATGGGTTCGATAACAGCCCTGACCATCGACGGTTGAATTATTTTTTCTCCAACATCAGGTTTTTGGTCCGACTCGGCGGCAGGACAGCACCCAAAGTCCGGTTTAACCTTGCTCTGCGCTGTGCTGTGGAACCGGGAGGATCCTCTCGGGCCCAGCTCAAGGTGTCGTTGAATTGGTTGAGGGAAATACCACAACATTTTCTCAGCTTTTTTGTACGCCATGCAATCTTTATCAGCATCTTTTCTGGCTAAAGTACGTAGCATTATCCGTTGGAAGCTATGCAGCTAGCCAGCAATGGTAAGTGGGAGAGCCCCCCTCTCGCAAAGCAGATCGCATCCATGATCAATAAAGCTGGGTTGCCCGCAATTGAATATTGCAAAAGAAAGTTCCCGCAGCGCTTTCATTTCACAAAAGGAAGCACACTGATCTCTCTTTGAGCTTGGGATCTTCCCTCGGGCCTTCGCACGCGAGGAAATCATCACGGTATCTCTTTTTGGCAGGAATCACCACTGCATCTTCTTTAACTGGGTGGAGCTAATTGGGCTTTGATTAAAACTTTATAATTAAGAGCCTCTTAAAGCCCTGACGCACGGCAGGTGATATGCTTTTTCATGGTTTGTGGATGGACAACTCCAACGGGTGATCCAAACGGATGCCCGAATTGTCCGGATTCTATTCATTTGGGTAGGCTACGTCCGGCCGTTTCTACATTTACGCTGGTCGTATGTCCGCTCATCCGGCCGCCTGAAATTTTTGCAAAGGAAATGAAAACTTAAATTTAGGCCTCGCAGTCATAGTTTCATGCCAGCGGCCATAAAATGATCACCCTCACAGTTTCACGCCGGCAAACAAAGTCAGCGGCCGGCACATTTGTCAGCGCACAAAAAACGGCCATAGTTCATGTCTCGCGGCACACTAGTTCATGTCGGCATACAAAATGATGTTCCTCTTAGCGGTTGCTCAATCATCTTGCTCGAGCATCTCCTTTTGCTTCTTCTTGAACCAACTTTTTCTTTTCGGGGACATCTAGCTCAAGTGCACGGTCATGAAAGCTAGCACCACCTCTTTTGCTTTGGTGTTTGCATTGGTGGCCTCGATCTTGAGCTTCTTCATTTGGACGGTCTCCTCGATCTCGAGCTTCCTCCTTTTGACAGCCTCCTTCATCTTGAGCTTCTTCATTTGTAGCTTCATGTAGGCCTTCATTTGTTATTCTTTTTCTTGCCCTTCCTCTCGTCCCTTGCTTTCTTTTGGGTCATCATGCCTTGTAAAGTTTCTTGCAAGGTGAAAGATGTTGCATCACGCTTCTTGTCCACCTTTGAGTTGGTCTTGCCCCTCGGCCGCTTCAATCCATCTTCATGCCCAACGACGGTTGTCGGCCCTCCATTCTTCTTTAGAGCGGCATATTGGTCTTTGAACTTGGGGCGTTCTTTGATGAGCGTCCAACAATGGGTGAGGGTGAATAACTTGTTCACATGTTGGATCTTGAAGGCTTTCACAGTTTGGAATGCCTACAGAATAAAAGTGAAGGCCACAGTGTAATAATGAATGACACAAAATGCAACAAACATGAACATGGCATAGGAACAAAGAGAAGAAGTGCATACCAAATCACCCACACTTAGGCCACTCACAGGACTCGCTTCAACGCTCTCAAGCATGGCACAAAACTTGTAGCATTCTTGTTGCATAAACCCCCACCTCTTTTGGATTGAGTTGATGCCATGGGTGCTCGCAAACTTATAGGGCTGAAGCTTCCTACGTTCATGAAAGGTCGCATGAACTCTCCCCCTAAAATGAAACCTTTTGCTCGGCACCGGTCTTTGGATCTTGCCCTATTTCCTTCCAACTCTCGCAAATCAACTTGTCATCGTCTTTGGTGTATGATCTCGTGTGAATGCTTTGCTTCCTCTTTTTGCATTGACTCTTAGGGTGAGCTCATCGATAAACAATGGCTCTCCCTTAATGTCAACGCCCTCTTCTTCGTATTCGCAATAGATGTCTTCATGCAATGAATCGCCTTGGTCGTCGGTCTCTTCTTGGTTGTCGTGGCCGCCAATGTGTTTGTCACTATCATCTTGGCTGCAATCCTCTTGGCTTTGGGTCTTGTCGGGGTCAAAATCTTGACCATGGCCCTCGGGGTGGAAGGCTTGGCCACGTCCCACGTAGATGATGCGCCTACCTCGGGTCGGGTGTTTCGTCGAATAGCCTGCGAGCATCGGGGAGGTTGGTCGTAGGAATCACCTGTGGTTGCTTCTTTTGCATCCCGGGGGCCGACTGGCCGACGTCACCGGATCCAGGCATGACGTTGAGGTTGATGTCGACCGTGGGGTGGGGGTGGCCTGCACAATCACGATGTCATCCGACAATGTGGAGGAGCGGGTCACAGCATGCTCCTGCGCGGGATGAAGACTGCAAGTTTACGGTGTTGTGGAGGAGCTCAGTGATTGGCCTTGTTGATGGCGAACGGCCAACGAGCATGTGCTCGCCGCACCATGGCGGGGCGGAAAGAATGGTCGGCGCGGGTTGGCTAAACCCTAGCATGAGGAGGGTGTGCGTCGTTGTTTCCTGTGTGGCCTTGGTGACGAGGGCCTTGTTGTCCCCAACAATGGCCTTGTGTTGTGTGGCGGAGGCGATGAGGGCGGCCTGGGCGGCGACTTTCCTCTCGGCAGCAGCGACCCTCCGACCTCTCCTCTTGGTCGTTTCTCGGGCGAGTTCGTCGGTGATAGCTCCTTCTTTGGTTTCTTGCTCTTCGGGGCCGCGGGACGGGTGGAGGTGGCGACCTGGATGACGGCGGCAGGGTGCTGCGGGGCGATGGCCATGGAGGGAGCAGAAGGGTGATACGTCTCCAACATATCTATATTTTTATTATTATTTAATGCTATTATATTATCACTTTTGTATGCTTTATATGACATTTTATATTTTTTTCATGGACTAACCTATTAATTTAATGCCCATGCCAGTTCATGTTTTCTGCATGCTTTTTGTTTCGCAGAAATACCATACCTACCGAAGTCCAAATACAATAAAACTTTACGGCGATTTTTTTAACATAAGAGATCCTAGAAGCTTCAGGGGAGGACGATAAGACCCACGTGGGCCCCACAATCCAGGTCGGCGCTCCCCTTGACTTGTGAGCCCCATGTAGCTTCGATTGACCTAATTCTTAGCCTGTAAATTCACATATATTCTGAAACCCTCAGAATGAGACCCAAAACAATTCTTTCGGCGCCGCAAGCCTTTGTCCTTCCGTGATTTCATCTGGAGCCCTTTTCTGGTACTCCGTCGGAGGGGTGATCACTCGAGAGGTTGTCTTCATCAACCTTGGTGCCTCCGTGATGATGTGTGAGTAGTTCCTATAGGACCTACGGGTCCATAGCGGTAGCTAGATGACTCTCTCTCTCTCTCTCTCTCTCTCTCTCTCTCTCTCTCTCTCTCTCTCTCTTGATCTTCAGTACAATGATCTTCTCTAAGATCAATCCGATGTAACCTTTTGCGGTGTATTTGTTTGGATCCGATGAAATTTGGGTTTATGATCAGATTATTCATTGAACTATTTTGAATCTCTTGAATCCTTTCTTATGCATAATTTTATAGCTATGTATGATTTTTGATCTGTAAGTCTTAGTTGGCCAATTGGATGAGTAGATCTTCAGAGGGAGTGGTGCATAGTAGTGGGTTCAACCTTGCGGCGATCTTGACCGATGACAAAGGGAAAAGGCATGTATTGTGTTGTTGCCACTAAGGATAAAACAACGGGGGTCGGTCATATTAGTTTATCTTATTATGTCTACATTATGTCATCATGCTTATTGCATTACTCTATTTGTATGAACTTAATACTTTGAGATGCATCCTGGATAGTGGTCTTGAGGTTGAGTAATAGTAGTAGACGTCTGTAAGCTTAACGGTCTACTTGTCACAGACATAATGCACATGTAATTATTATACCATGGATGATCATCATAACTATGTGAAATCTACTATATCTAAATAGGAGCTCCCCACTACATGATTTCTCTCAACATGCAAGGCATCCACATCAGCAGCGCCATGTCATCGCTAATCAACCCGATCCCGCCCGCGCTTTTTCCATTGCGATCAAGGGGAGTGACGCCCCCCTTGCCTTTGTTGGGTGCAAGCAATTATTTTGTTTGTGTGCAAGTGCTGCTAAAAAAATTCATGTGTTGACTCCTACTAGTTCGATAAACCTTGGTTCTTAAGTTAGGGAAATACTTCCTGCTGATGTGCTACATCACCCTTTCTCTTTGGGGAATCCAGCGACTCTATCGTGAGTAGCAGAAAAATTTCTAGCATCGTTGCCAGCGAGGCTTCACCTAACAAATCAGGTGCCTTCGCACAAACACTTTCTTTTGCTTGTTTTATTTTCTTGTCTAGTCATGCTATCTTAATCCTAGATAAATATATGGAACCACTTAAATCCTTTACTGCTGAAGCTTTCTACTTGGATCGTCTTCGATCTATTTGTGCTTGTGCTAAAAATCCATCTAGCTTAGTTGATGGGAAATCATTAGAAGAGCATGCTTATTTTGTGCACCATCTCTTGTCTCAAACAGGGAAACGGTTGAAGGATCAAATAAATACGTTATATTGCTGCTCTATATATGATTTTACTTACCGCGTTCTAGCAGAGCTTCATACGACTAATCACGCGAGTGTTGATGCTCGTATGATAGGCCGTCCTTGGCCCTGTTATTTTTGTACGTTTTAGCCAGAGCTTCATACGACTAATCATGCGAGCGCTGATGCTCGTATGAAATGTCGTCGATCACTCTGAACTTCTGTGCACTTCTCCTCCAGAGTTCCATACGACCTTCTATACGAGCTGTTGAACTCGTATGAGACATCGTAGATCACTCTGCACCTTTTCGACGTTTGCCTCCATCTTCTTATGCGAGCGATCGTGCAAGCTCGCCTGCTCGTAGGTTGAGCCATCTTTTACTCTATTGCTTTTTTCTTTATAATATCTTCCTCTTTTCTCCTTTCTTAGATATTTCTCCTACAACACAAATTAAAATAGACTTCCTCGGACGTTATTTACCTAGTTCTTTCATGAGAGCATTCTAACTAAAATAAAAACTCTTTTTAAATAAATGACGGGTTGCCTCCCATTAAGCGTTGGTTTTTAGGTTGCTGAGCTCAACCTCGTGCCTCAGAAGTGATTCAGGTCTCTGGTGGCCAAAGATTCTCCTTACTTACCACGCATACACACTTAGGTGGTCGAATATACTTCTCCTTCCCTCCAGGATTTCTTCAGGAAATATCTCACGATATCTTCATCATAAATCCTGATGGTTACTTTCCCTCCTATACAATCCAAAGTTGCATCCGTGGTATTAAGAAATGGTCTCCCGGGAATAATATATAATTTTTTATCTTCAGGCATATCAAGTAGTATAATAAAAATCAGTAGGTATAATATGCCCATCCAATCTCAGAAGCACATCTTCGGCCAGTCCTATTGGCTTCTTCATATATTTATCGGCCATCTGCAACGTTATACTGTAGAAAGACATTCTCCCAAATTCAACTTGCGATAGAGACCTAGGGGCATCATACTGACCCCTTCTTCAATATCACAAAGAGCATTATTTATAGCTAGATTACCAATTGAACAAGAGATGGTAGGTATACCTGGGGATCCTAGCTTTGCCAGCACCTTATCCTCAAATGGGTACTTTGTTATCATAGCCACATGTTCCTTAAGATTCATACTTCTCTTATTGTTAACAATATCACACATGAACTTAGCAAAAGTGGGAATCTTCAATATATCAGTCACATGCAAAGAAACTCTGAGATTCGCAATAGCTTGTAAGAAGGATGAATAGAGTGCATCCTTTGAAGGTGATCTAACAACTTTAGGGTAAGGAAGGGTTTTCTTTGTTTTACCTTTATCTTTACCTTTTTCTTGATTTGTTAAAGTCTGACTATTTTCTTCCCTGGTTGGATAGGGTGGTCTGGTTTCTTTCTCCACCCTTGGTTCTTTGGTTCTATCAGCTTCTGGTACTACTTCTTTATTATTATCACCATCGACGGTTTTTACGTCGAGATCTACTTTATCAGTTTCACTTTCTGCTTCATTATCTTATGCATCTTGTTGGACCGGTTCTTCCTGTTCTTCTTCCCCAAAGAGGAGTTCTCAATCTTCTTGGTTTTGGATCTGAATATCTCTTCCCTTTGCTACTTGTTCCTTCTTGTACCATGCAGATCCTTTTGGGTCATGTGTTCTTTTACCACTTCGGTATTAATTTCGTTAGCAGAAACAAGATTATCTTTATCAAGTTGAGCAAGAATCAAAGACTAGGCTTCAGAAATTTGTAAGCATTGGGTTTCTATCATGCGCGAATGTTTATCGAGATTCTTCAAAGCATGACTTAACCCATCTACCTCTTTAGAGAGATAAGCGATAGCCTTTTCATCACGATGGATGCATCTTCGGAGGTCCCTATTGAAGTTGTCTTAGTGAAACTTGAATTTATTCATCGTCTCCCAGAGCTCGTCTTCCTGCTGATAGATACTAAATATATCCACTTTTTCATTAATAACTTGTTCAACAAGTTTACCTTTTTCTTGAGTGGCCTTTTTAAACTCCATGTCTTCAACACGATATATTTTTCCAGATGGCTTCATTGGCTCCTCAATATTCCATTTCTCTTTAGCAATCATAATCTTTTCAATAAAGTGTTCTCCCTTCTTCAAGAGTTAAAGCCATAAAGTGTCCACCTGCACTCAAATCAAGAGTAGACTTGGATTCATCATTAATTCCATGATAGAACATATGAAGTATAACATGCTCAACATAAGAATGGTTAGGGCAAAGATTCAAAAATTTATAATATCTCCCCCGAGCTTCATATAAACTTTCTTCCACTCCTTGAATGAATGAAATGAGATTTTATGTAATTTGGTAATCTTAGAGCCAGGAAGAAATTTAGCCATAGATCTTTCTGCACACATTTTCCAGCTGGTTATGTGTCCATATGGTAATCAATTAAAACAAGTTTCAGCATCATCCTTGAGAGAGAACCTGAAGATACTCAATAAAACAAATTCTCTACACACATCTTTTGTTTTAGAAGTTCCACATAAAGTACCAAAGAACATAAGGTGTGCTTGAGGGTCCTCCTCTTCAGTTCTATAAAGGCATAGCTTTTAACTTCCATTATAAGATCACAGTCTACCGAGTCCTCAGTTGCATAATTAGTAGCATAAACTATGGGAGATCTTGAGCCCATAAATGGAGCACCATGCTCTCTCACAGATTTCTCTGGTTTCTGAGTGATCATCATTTCTACAAACAAAGCGTTAAGCTCAACAGTTTTATTCTTTTTGTATTTTTCTATTAATGAAGCTTGCTGCTCCTGAGGAAAACGGGAAATATATTCTGGCAAATAAGTTTTTCTAGAACGAGTAGAGCCCTTGTCACCTGCAAAACAGTTACGAAACAAATACTCTACGCTTAGCTCTGCGGCAACGACGCTAGAAAGTGCTTGATGGCATGCAAGACACATAGAGTGGTGTAACACTTTCGTAGAAGTATACTAGTTAGTTATCATCCCAACCAAGAGTGGAGGAGAGTATTTCTATGAGCGCTCCTGTCACACACAAGGTGTCACAATTCCTATGTGAAGTAATTTCCTGTGATTCTGTAAATATTATTTCTATTCCAAGAGACAAATGAACCGGAGTGAACGAAATGATAAGCTTGTGGTAACAACGATAATAACACTTGAAAATAAAGAACATAAATAAGCCTGTAGTTGTGTTTTCTACAAAGAAGAAGTTAGGCGCGGAGAGAATTTAGCTCATGGTATACATTAAGTGTGCAGTGCGACGGTAATACCAGTTACCTTGTATTGTTATCACAGTATTTGATTTGTTTGTTCGGTAGGCGGATCAGCTTAAGATCATGGAACTCCTCCTCACGGGATTACATTCCATTCTATGGTCCTGCTTCATCATTGCCACTGAGTGGTCGTCTCCACTATTAAGGTCCTTAGACCGGAATCAAGCATTAAGTTTGATGGACCACAATTATCTCATATTGTCTTTGGTCCTCATAGATGTCTCCACCTATCACGTCTGAAGTCGCAGATTTCCTAGACAATATGTGTTACTTGGGTTGTTCTTGAGATCATGTTGCCCAGACCCTTAAATTGGACAATACGCATAGAGTTCACCACAATATAACAAATTATTACACCGATCATAAGACAACAAACACAAATAACGAATATAGACCAGGTACAAATGAATCTTACCACTCACCTACATCTCTCATGCCTAGGGGGGGGAGGGGGGACTACTCACGCATCATAAGGGAATAACCAATCATCTTGGAGAATAAACCACCGATCGTCATATCAATAACACATGAAAGATCCATAATGAAATGAATGATCCAAATAGTCTTCATCTCCATATGAGTATGAATAGAGTTTACAGCTTGTTCTTACAACTTGAATTCCTCTTACAATAGTGAGGAATGAAATGATGATGGAGATCAAAGGACCAAAACTAAGAAGAACTCCGGTGGTTCTCCGGATCTCTCCTTTCTTTGTCCTGGTTGTAGTGGTGGTGGCTAGGGTTCTCTAATGCTATCTATCCCTTCATGAAAATGTCTTGTATAGGCATGGTGGAGCTGTTGGCACTTCATACGACCGTCCAGCGAGCAGGTGTGCTCGCATGCATGGAAGGCCATCTTTTGCTTTATTGCGCTTGGTGACTGGGCCCTCCACATGGAAGTTGCTCCATTTGACTTGATTTGTACCAATCACCCTTGTTTTCCTTACATATATGATATTTCATGCCAAACAATGGTAAAGACGGATTTTCTTCTCTTTTGAAGGATTAGCGTTAGACATAACCAAGAAGTGGTATGAATTTGGTGAAACCCAAATAAGAATCGCTTGCAAATAATCACAAATATTTGAGCCATCATAACCCATATCTCATGTTCATTTCATACTACGGTGGTCCCTATGAATTAGAAACATCAGCTCGCTAAGGCATTTCCACACGCACTTGTCATTCCCAGCTCTAATGAAAAAAATTCTAAAAGGACCAGGTAACACATGAACATATGACTCATGAAAGCATATCTATAAATGATTGAGCACAAACATCCAAGCCATGAAAATAACAAAAGGCTAACATCTAATTGATACGCATCATCGGATAAGAGTTGATATTTGGTATCTCCCATCTATTTCTTTCGGTAAAGTCTTGCCTAAGTCATCTAAGTATCATACATGTCTCATTGCTTATAAGTACTCAACTGTTGATAATAGGAGAAAGATGTTCATGGAAAATAAATTTTCTATGTGGAAGATTCTGTAGAACACACTATAGGCAGATAAAAAAGCATCCATCTATATGAAGCAGATTATCGAATTGTTGGTTTTGGGCAGGGTGATGTACTGATCCAATAAATGGGTGGGGGAGGAGGAATGACGGGGTTGACCCGAGAGAAGAGGCATATGGCCTTGTGTGAGATGAGTTGGATGTGGTTATCCCCACCGTTCACATGGTCGGTGAGGGAGTCCTGGATTAGGGGGTGTTCGGGTAGCCGGACTATACCTTCAGCCGGACTCCTGGACTATGAAGATACAAGATTGAAGACTTCGTCCCGTGTCCGGATGGGACTTTCCTTGGTGTGGAAGGCAAGCTTGGCGATGCGGATATTCAAGATCTCCTACCATTGTAACCGACTCTGTGTAACCCTAACTGTCGGTGTCAAAACCGGCGGATCTCGGGTAGGGGGTCCCGAACTGTGCGTCTAGGCCGGATGGTAACAGGAGGCAGGGAACACGATGTTTTACCCAGGTTCGGGCCCTCTTGATGGAGGTAAAACCCTAGGTCCTGCTTGATTAATATTGATGATATGGGTAGTACAAGAGTAGATCTACCACGAGATCAAGGAGGCTAAACCCTAGAAGCTAGCCTATGGTATGATTGTTGTATATGGAGTTGATTGCCTACGGACTACAACCCTCCGGTTTATATAGACACCGGATAGGGTTAGGGTTACACAGAGTCTGTTACAATGGTAGGAGATCTTGAATATCCGCATCGCCAAGCTTGCCTTCCACGCCAAGGAAAGTCCCATCCGGACACGGGACGAAGTCTTCAATCTTGTATCTTCATAGTCCAGGAGTCCGGCTGAAGGTATAGTCCGGCTACCCGAACACCCCCTAATCCAGGACTCCCTCAGTAGCCCCTGAACCAGGCTTCAATGGCGACGAGTCCGACGCGCAAATTGTCTTTGGCATTGCAAGGCGGGTTCCTCCTCCAAGTCCTTCATAGAAGATTGTAAACACCAAGAGTAGTGTCCGGCTCTGCAAAATAAGCTTCCTCATATTGCCATAGAGAGAATAATATTAACACAAATCAAATCTGCTGACGTATTCCGTAGTGCGTCATCACACTACGGCCAAGTCCTTTACTCGAATCGTTTTTACTTTTCCACCTCAGCATGTTTTGCGAGGCGGTTTCCTTGGCACGTGTTGTCAAAGCAGAGATCGTGTACCCCCTTTACGGGATTCTCATCAATACGGACGTGGGTAACCCAACTGCACCATTTATCACGGCGCTTGGGACGCAAGCGAGTTTTACTAGGCTGGTGGGGACGCACAACCGCATCCGCCCATATAAGGGGATAAGGATCCACCTTTTTACCTACGCCTTCTTCCTCCTTTGCCTATCCATCTCCTGCGCACTCGAGCTCCAGCGCCCAAGCCCGCACTTCCCACCTCAACCTTCTCCAGCAATGTCCGGAGCGGGAGGCAAGTGGATGGTCTCCTCCGCTATGGAGGGCCAAGTCAAGAAGCTAAGTAAGGCCGGATACCTGTCTAAGGACATCGCGCACCGGTTTCCCGAAAAGGGGCAGCTTCTCCCCACCCCAAGGCCCCATGAGAGGGTAGTATTTCTTCCCCACTTCCTCCGCGGACTGGGTTTTCCACTCCACCCATTTGTCCGGGGGCTCATGTTCTGCTACGGCCTGGATTTCCACGATCTGGCCCCGAACTTCATCCTCAACATCTCGGCGTTTATCGTCGTGTGCGAGGCTTTCCTCCGCGTCCGCCCTTATTTCGGCCTCTGGCTCAAGACCTTCAACGTCAAGCCCAAGGTGGTGCGCGGTAGCCAGGCGGAGTGCGAAGGCGCCATGGCGGGCAAGATGGCCAACGTCCTATGGTTCGAGGGCTCTTTTGTGGAGACCCTAAAGGGGTGGCAATCCGGGTGGTTTTACATCACCGAGCCACGCAATCCGAACTGGATCGCAGCCCCCGAGTTCCGATCCGGACCCCCCACGTGGCTTATGTCCTAGAAAGAGACGGGCCTGTCATGGGGTGACGAAAAAGAGGTGACCGGATTGCAAACATGCATCCAGTCCCTGGTGAACAAGCCAATCGGCTTGTTAATGTAATCCAGGTTATGCTCGTCCGCCGGATCCTCCCGTGCCAACAACGGGATTTTAATTTGTGGGAGTTCGACCCGACGCAGCACCAAACCCTTAGCAGGCTCTTCGACACGACGTACGAAGATGCCTGGAAGGTGCTACTCAAGGGCGCCGAGGCTCCCGCATCCGCTTCCGAGGACCGCAGATACAACTCGCAGCGTCACGCTAGCGAGGTAAGCTATCTTCACCTTTTACAGGATGTTAAGCTTTCTTCATAGTTTGACTCTATGCAAGATCTAAACTCCCTTACCTTTGACAGGCTTGGCGGGTGATATCCGGACCGATTAACTATCCGGCTCCGCTGCCCGAAGACCCAGCCCCAGCTCTACTAGTGAAGCTGCTAGTTCCGGCGCCTTATGTGGTGCCGGAGAAGAAGGCCAAGAAGAAGAAGACCACGGGGACTCGAAAGAGTGCCTGCAATGTGGTGGTGTCGAACTCGTCATCCGACGAGTCCGAGACGCCCTCTTCCCGTGAAAACGAGGAGGAGGAAGAAGAAAACTCTCCCCCAGCGGAGGGAGGAGAGAAGAGGAAGGCCGCCCCAACGGGAGAGGCCGAGGGGTCTAGGAAAAGGAAGATCCCTCCGCCGGACTACTCCCCCGACACCGAAGAGGGCGGAGAGGAGTGGCCAAACAGGGCCAAGCGTCCGGTGAAATCGTAAGTTCAGATATCAGAGTAACTCATGATGTTCCTTTGTTGCACAGCTTTCCCTAATGTAGAACGTAATTATGCAGCCCGCCCCGGGCCGAATTCAACGAATCGTCGGGCCGCTCCCTGGACTCATCGGACATGAACTCAATTCCGCCCGCTTTCTCCCCCCGCACTGCAGACGACGCCGAAGTGGCGTCGCGGCAAGCTCCGGGGCAAGAGGAGGTGGTCCCGGAGGAGCCGCAAGGCAACCTCCCGGACTCCAGGAGTGAAGGGGATAAGGCCCCCCAGGGCTCCAAGTCCGGCTTTGTGCCGGACACCGCGCCGGAATCTTCCACAGTTCCGGACCGTGGTAGGCGAACTCCTTCCAAGAGGAGCAAGCCTTCTGAGCCGGCGGCCTCCGTCCAACCGGAGGTGCCGGACAATCTGCTGGAGGTGCTTGACGGCGCCTCTATCGACGAGGGGCACCGTACAATTATGAGTACGGTGATCCTGGCGGACTGACTGAAGCTTGCGCTTGCCTTCTAACAGGCTTCGAGGTAAGTAAAAATATGTAAAAATATTACCGCATAGACAGTAGCCCCTGATGCTCTGTTTGGCGTTCGAAAAGAAAAGCCGAATAGAGGATCTATTAAATTTCGCAGGAGTATAACAAAAAGAGTCAATATGCGTATGCAGGCTTCGCTGCTATCCACCGCCGCACTGACTGCGGAGGTGGGTGTCCTGAAGCAGGACCTCGAGCGGACCGAGAAAGAGCTCGGCCTTGCCAAGCGGCAGCTCGAGGAGAAAGAAGGTAAGAAATACCTTACAGAAAAAGTGCCTATAAAAAGGCGTGATTGCAAAAAAAACAGGATTGTATTGCTTATTGTAGGGGGCACGACTGAGGTGGCGACCCTTAAGCAGGCGTTGTCTGAGGCCGAAAAGAAAACGGCCGCGGAGCGCACCGAGCGAGACAGACTTGGGGCTCAGGTCGGCGAGGTGCAGCAAGAGCTTCAGGCTCTCATGAAAAAACATGAGAGTTTGGAGCTTGAGTCAAAGGCGCAAGCATCCGAGCTCGCGACGGCCCTTGAGACTGCCAAGTCTGCCAAGGCCGAAGCCCAAAAGGCCCTCCAAGAGTTGGAGGAGATGAGGAAGATAGCAGCGGGTAAGGCATTCTTCATGCAAAGCAGAAATATAAAAGTAAACTACTTGTTACTTACCCGAATCCGGAGCTCTCTAGGGGCATCCGCAGATCTTCCCCGCAGCGTATCCGATGCCGCCGCATTCTACCGAGCTGAAGAGGGCAGCTCGGCGGAGAAGGTGTTCTGGTCTCAGTATTCTGAGGCCGGACACCCTGTGCCTTTGAGCGACCAGCTGAAACAGCTGGTCGAGCTCCACAAGGCGGCCGAACAGGCCATGAAGGGCTTCATAGTTCAGCTGTGGCCCGGAGAGGCCCTGCCTGGGAGCTATTTTGGGCTGGTGCGGCGGCTGGTGGAGGCCTGTCCGAGGCTCGAGGTCATCAAGCACTCCGTCTGCATCGAAGGTACCCGTCGGGCCCTTGCCCGTGCAAAGGTGCACTGGGGGAAGATGGACGGTGAGAAGCTTGTGAAGGACGGGCCGCCGTCGGGGAAGGAGCATCGCAAGCCCGAGAACTACTACAAGGATGTTCTTGAAGGTGCCCGCCTTGTGGCGGATGAATGTACCAAGGATGTGATTTTCGAATGAACTCGCTCGTATTTATCCTATGCGCTGAAAACTTGTTCATATGCGCTAAGCAATGCTTATTGAATTTAAAACATTACTTTCTGTGCGGCCGTTTATCAAAAAATTGAGAGATGGCCAGTCCTCGGCTTCTGCCCCCATGCCACTAGTGCTGGGGTGTTCGGAATAAACCTGAGCGCTCTTTTTCCCATAGTTGGGTCCTTCGAGGGAGGCGCTCAGCACAACGAACCAGGCAATCGGACTATAATGCTTGAACACTCTCACTTAGCCATAGAACTCTATAATTTTAAATTTCGGCGAAGCCCCTAGTTTGGAAGACCGAGTTCGGGGCGCTATCCACGCCTTGGCCGGACAAAGCCACCTCCTCGCTCGAAGCGGCATAAGTCTTTACGGACAAGAAAAACCTCTCGAACAGCGACCGGTCTCTCGCCTCATCATGACAGTCAGTTTTAGCTTTCTCCACTGAGGTGCTTAACCCAGCTGAACCGGGGCACAATCGCAGTGGTTCTCCTAGTGCTACCTTAGCCGATAGAGCGGAACGTAAGGCACCAAAACATAGGAGCCGGGCAAACCCAACTATTGACCCAAATCATGATTCGGAGCCGATGCATATAGTGCTATAAGTTTGGGGTGCCGCACTTGTGAAAGTGTACGGACTTCTCACGCCATAATGAGGGGTACTGAAGCCCCTGGCGTGTTTGCCGTACCATGGTGTACGGGTGCAATCATGTCATTTAATAAACATATATGTGAAAAGAGGATAATGCAAAAAATAGACAAAAAGCTAAGCATTGTTTATAGAGAGGCTATTTATCAAAGACGAACGATACAAATAGTGCGGTAAGCAAAAGATATTGGACTATTCAGTATGTCCTGACCAGGGGCAGGCCGCGGAATTGTATTTAAAACAGGTATACCGCTCGTAATAGAGACCACCTGGGAGTTCCATAATGCGGCATGGCTTGTCTGCCTCCCTGGATCTTGCATCGTTTGTGCGGCAGTCGAATTGCCGAACAGGTCGTCCGAAGTATGGAGTCCTGAAAGTAAGAAAAAATTAAAAAAAGAATCCGGCAGCCCCTAGTACGTTTTAAGCCGTATTTTGGGCGTGCCGTTATTGTGCCCCTTCCCCTGTGCCCATGGTATTTCAAGGGCGTAGTTATGTACGCGAGGTACTGGTTTCGCTATGTCGCGAGAGCTGGGGTTGGGGCCGCATTGCTACGCTTGCTCAGAGTGTGCCAGGCGGTCCTGCTATGGGTTACTCCGGGCGCGCTTGGCAGTGTCTGGCTTTTTAATGGCCGGACTGGAGAATTACTTGAGAAGGCTACTTTGTACCTCCGCTGCGAGAGCCGCCGTATGCTCCTCCGTACGGAGGGAGCGTTCAGTGTTTCCGTTGACCGTAATTACTCCTCGAGGGCCTGGCATCTTGAGCTTGAGATATGCATAGTGCGGCAGCGCATTGAACTTTGCGAATGCGGTTCGTCCGAGCAGGGCGTGATAGCCACTGCGAAACGGGACTATATCGAAGATTAACTCTTCACTTCGGAAATTGTCCGGGGATCCGAAGACCACGTCAAGTGTTACTGAGCCTGTACAGTTGGCTTCTACACCTGGTATAACGCCTTTAAAGGTCGTTCTTGTGGGCTTAATCCTTGAGGGATCTATGCCCATTTTCCACACTGTATCCTGATAAAGCAGGTTCAGGCTACTGCCGCCGTCCATGAGGACTCTAGTGAGATGAGATCCGTCGATGATTGGGTCGAGAACCAATGCGGCGAAGCCGCCATGACGGATGCTAGTGGGATGGTCCCTTCGATCAAAAGTGATCGGGCAGGAGGACCATGGGCTGAACTTTGGGGCGACTGGCTCCATCGCGTATACGTCTCGTAGCGCACGCTTCCGCTCCCGCTTGGGAATGTGGGTTGCGTATATCATGTTCACCATCCGCACTTGTGGGGGAAAGCCCTTCTGTCCATTGTTGTTCGGCGGCTTGGGCTCCTCGTCGTCGTTGTGCAGCCCCTTGTCTCTGTTTTCGGCCCTTAACTTGCCTGCCTGCTTGAACACCCAACAATCCCTGTTAGTGTGATTGGCTGGCCTTTCGGGGGTGCCATGTATCTGGCACAAGCGATCGAGTATTCGGTCCAAACTGGACGGGCCCTGAGTATTCTTTTTGAATGGCTTTTTCCGCTGACCGGATTTATAGCCTTTGAATCCGGCATTGACTGCCGTGTCTTCATTGTTGTCGCTGTTAACGCGGCGTTTTTGCTTATTCCGACGTGTCCTGCCACTTTTGTCTTTGGTATCCCAATTACCAGGGTTCTTTGATAAGTTGTTACTGCGAGCTAGCCAGCTGTCTTCTCCCGCGCAAAAGCGGGTCATGAGTGTCGTGAGGGCTGCCATGGACTTCGGCTTTTCCTGTCCCAGGTGTCGGGCAAGACACTCGTCGTGGATGTTATGCTTGAAGGCTGCTAGGGCCTCTGCATCCGGACAGTCGACTATCTGGTTTTTCTTTGTTAGGAACCGTGTCCAGAATTGTCTGGCCGATTCCTCTGGCTGCTGAATTATGTGGCTTAAGTCGTCGGCATCCGGCGGTCGCACGTAAGTGCCCTGGAAGTTGTCGAGGAATGCGGCTTCCAGGTCCTCCCAAGAACCGATTGAGTCTGCTGGCAAGCTGTTAAGCCAATGCCGGGCCGGTCCTTTAAGTTTGAGTAGGAGGTATTTGATGGCGTGTAGATCATCGCCGCGTGCCATGTGGATGTGAAGGAGATAATCCTCGATCCATACCGCCGGATCTGTTGTGCCATCGTATGATTCGATGTTTATGGGTTTGAAACCCTCTGGGATTTTATGATCCATTACTTCATTCATGAAGCATAGCGGGTGTGCGGCGCCTCTGTACTGTGCTATATCACGACGCAGCTCGGAAGAGCTATGTCTCTTGTGTTCCGCCCGGCTGGATTTGTTGTATCCAGAGTGAAGATCATTGTCACATGCCGTAGGGCGCCTGCGCGATCCGTAGATCGATCTTATTTGTCTTGCCTTATCCTCCAGTATGTCTCGCAGGTCCGGCGCATTTTCCCGTGCCTTTGTTGAGCAGCGTCGGGGCATGGCTTGGGTGGAGGGCCGAGAGGCCTCTTTGTCGCGGCCGCGAGGTGGCCGGTCTGCCATGTCATGCGTTGGTGATGTAGGTGCTTCCTCCTCTGATCGGGGTAGCGGCCTGCGCTTCGGGTAACTCTTGGAGGGGCATTTGAGTTCATACTCTTCGGCCGCAAGGACTTCAGTCCATCTGTCAGCTAGCAAATCTTGGGCAGCTCTAAGTTGTTGCTGCTTTTTCTTGAGGCTGCTTGCCGTGGCTAAAAGCCTGCGTTTAAAACGCTCTTGTTCGACGGGGTCTGATGGTATGACGAATTCGTCGTCATCGAGGCTTGCTTCGTCTTCGTAGGGAGGTTTATAGTTATCATCCTCGACCTCTCGGTCTGCCGCTCTCTCATGGGGGCTGGCTTCTCCATCTTCCTATGTCGAATCTTGCTGAGGTGGGTGTTCTTCGGCGCTATCCGCTCTAAATCCCGCCAAAACAAAAACGGTGATTCCGGCACGGGAGATAATACTACCCCGGATAGCGCCGAAGAACACCCACCTTAGCAAGATTCGGCACAGGAAGATGGAGAAGCCAGCCCTCATGAGAGAGCGGCAGACCGAGAGGTCGAGGATGATAACTATACGCCTCCCTCCAAAGACGAGGCAAGCGTCGATGACGGCGAATTCGTCATACCATCAGACCCCGCCGAACAAGAGCGTTTTAAATGCAGGCTTTTAGCCACGGCAAGAAGCCTCAAGAAAAAGCAGCAACAGCTTAGAGCTGCCCAATATTTGCTAGCTGACAAATGGACTGAAGTCCTTGCGGCCGAAGAGTATGAACTCGAACGCCCCTCCAAGAGTTACCTGAAGCGCGGGCCGCTACCCCGATCAGAGGAGGAAGCACCTACATCACCAGCGCATGACATGGCAGACCGGCCACCTCGCAACCGCGACAGAGAGGCCTCTCGGCCCTCCACCCAAGCCATGCCCCGACGCCGCTCAACTAAGGCACGGGAAAATGCGCCCGACCTGCGAGACATACTGGAGGATAAGGCAAGACAAACAAGATCGATCTACGGATCACGCAAGCGCCCTACGGCATGTGACAATGATCTTCACTCCGGATACAACAAATCCGGCCGGGCCGAACACAACAGACATAGCTCTTTCGAGCTGCGTCGTGATATAGCCCAGTACAGAGGCGCCGCACACCCGCTATGCTTCATGAATGAAGTAATGGATCATAAAATCCCAGAGGGTTTCAAACCCGTAAACATCGAATCATACGATGGCACAACAGATCCGGCGGTATGGATCGAGGATTATCTCCTTCACATCCACATGGCACGCGGCGATGATCTACACGCCATCAAATACCTCCCGCTCAAACTTAAAGGACCGGCCCGGCATTGGCTTAACAGCTTGCTAGCAGACTCAATCGGTTCTTGGGAGGACCTGGAAGCCGCATTCTTCGACAACTTCCAGGGCACTTACGTGCGACCGCCGGATGCCGACGACTTAAGCCACATAATTCAGCAGCCAGAGGAATCGGCCAGGCAATTCTGGACACGGTTCCTAACAAAGAAAAACCAGATAGTCGACTGTCCGGACGCAGAGGCCCTAGCAGCCTTCAAGCATAACATCCGTGACGAGTGGCTTGCCCGGCACCTGGGACAGGAAAAGCCGAAATCCATGGCAGCCCTCACGACACTCATGACCCGCTTTTGCGTGGGAGAAGAGAGCTGGCTAGATCGCAGTAACAACTTATCAAAGAACCCTGGTAATTCGGATACCAAGGACAAAAGTGGCAGGACACATCGGAATAAGCAAAAACGCCGCGTTAACAGCGACAGCAATGAAGACACGGCAGTCAATGCCGAATTCAAAGGCTATAAATCCGGTCAGCGGAAAAAGTCATTCAAAAAGAATACTCAGGGCCCGTCCAGTTTGGACCGAATACTCGATCGCTTGTGCCAGATACATGGCACCCCCAAAAGGCCAGCCAATCACACTAACAGGGGTTGTTGGGTGTTCAAGCAGGAAGGCAAGTTAAGGGCCGAAAACAGAGACAAGGGGCTGCACAGCGACGACGAGGAGCCCAAGCCGCCGAACAACAATGGACAGAAGGGCTTTCCCCCACAAGTGCGGACGGTGAACATGATATACGCAACCCACATTCCCAAGCGGGAGCGGAAGCGTGCGCTACGGGATGTATACGCGATGGAGCCAGTCGCCCGAAAGTTCAACCCATGGTCCTCCTACCCGATCACTTTTGATCAAAGGGACCATCCCACTAGCATCCGTCATGGCGGCCTCGCCGCATTGGTTCTCGACCCAATCATCAACGGATTTCATCTCACAAGAGTCCTCATGGACGGCGGCAGTAGCCTGAACCTGCTTTATCAGGATACAGTGCGGAAAATGGGCATAGATCCCTCAAGGATTAAGCCCACAAGAACGACCTTTAAAGGCGTTATACCAGGTGTAGAAGCCAATTGTACAGGCTCAGTAACACTTGACGTGGTCTTCGGATCCCCGGACAATTTCCAAAGCGAAGAGTTAATCTTCGACATAGTCCCGTTTCGCAGTGGCTATCACGCCCTGCTCGGACGAACCGCATTCGCAAAGTTCAATGCGGTGCCGCACTATGCATATCTCAAGCTCAAGATGCCAGGCTCTCGAGGAGTAATTACGGTCAACGGAAACACTGAGCGCTCCCTCCGTATGGAGGAGCATACGGCGGCTCTCGCAGTGGAGGTACAAAGTAGCCTTCTCAGGCAATTCTCCAGTCCGGCCATTAAAAAGCCAGACACTGCCAAGCGCGCCCGGAGTAACCCATAGCAGGACCGCCTGGCACACTCTGAGCAAGCGTAGCAATGCGGCCCCAACTCCAGCTTTCCGACGTAGCGAAACCAGTACCTCGCGTACATAACTACGCCCTTGAAATACCATGGGCACAGGGGAAGGGGCACAATAACGGCACGCCCAAAATACGGCTTAAAACGTACTAGGGGCTGCCGGATTCTTTTTTTAATTTTTTCTTACTTTCAGGACTCCATAGTTCAGACGACCTGTTCGGCAATTCGACTTCCGCACAAACGATGCAAGATCCAGGGAGGCAGACAAGCCATGCCGCATTATGGAACTCCCAAGTGGTCTCTATTACGAGCGGTATACCTGTTTTAAATACAATTCCACGGCCTGCCCCTGGTCAGGACATACTGAATAGTCCAATATCTTTTGCTTACCACACTATTTGTATCGTTCGGCTTTGATAAATAGCCTCTCTATAAACAATGCTTAGCTTTTTGTCTATTTTTTGCATTATCCTCTTTTCACATATATGTTTATTAAATGACATGATTGCACCCGTACACCATGGTACGGCAAACACGCCAGGGGCTTCAGTACCCCTCATAATGGTGTGAGAAGTCCGTACACTTTCACAAGTGCGGCACCCTGAACTTATAGCACTATATGCATCAGCTCCGAATCATGATTTGGGTCAATAGTTGGGTTTGCCCGGCTCCTATGTTTTGGTGCCTTACGTTCCGCTCTATCGGCTAAGGTAGCACTAGGAGAACCACTGCGATTGTGCCCCAGTTCAGCTGGGTTAAGCACCTCAGTGGAGAAAGCTAAAACTGACTGTCATGATGAGGCGAGAGACCGGTCGCTATTTAAGAGGTTTTTCGAGTCCCTAAAGACTTATGCCGCTTCGAGCGAGGAGCTGGCTTTATCCGGCCAAGGCGTGGATAGCGCCCCGAACTCGGTCTTCCGAACTAGGGGCTTCGCCGAAATTTAAAATTATAGAGTTCTATGGCTAAGTGAGAGTGTTCAAGCATTATAGTCCGATTGCCTGGTTTGTTGTGCTGAGCGCCTCCCTCGAAGGACCCAACTATGGGAAAAAGAGCGCTCAGGTTTATCCCGAACACCCCAGCACTAGTGGCATGGGGGCAGAAGCCGACGACTGGCCATCTCTCAAATTTTTGATAAACGGCCGCACAGAAAGTAATATTTTAAATTCAATAAGCATTGCTTAGCGCATATGAACAAGTTTTCAGCGCACAGGATAAACACGAGCGAGTTCATTCAAAAATCACATCCTTAGTACATTCATCCGCCACAAGGCGGGCACCTGCAAGAACATCCTTGTAGTAGTTCTCGGGCTTGCGATGCTCCTTCCCCGACGGCGGCCCGTCCTTCACAAGCTTCTCACCGTCCAGCTTACCCCAGTGCACCTTTGCACGGGCAAGGGCCCGACGGGCACCTTCGATGCAGACGGAGCGCTTGCTGACCTCGAGCCTCGGACAGGCCTCCACCAGCCGCCGCACCAGCCCGAAATAGCTCCCAGGCAGGGCCTCTCCGGGCCACAGCCGAACTATGAAGCCCTTCATGGCCTGTTCGGCCGCCTTGTGGAGCTCGACCAGCTATTTCAGTTGGTCGCTCAAAGGCACAGGGTGTCTGGCCTCAGAATACTGAGACCAGAACACCTTCTCCGTCGAGCTGCCCACTTCAGCTCTGTAGAATGCGGCGGCATCGGATACGCTGCGGGGAAGATTTGCGAATGCCCCTGGAGAGCTCCGGATTCGGGTAAGTAACATGTAGTTTACTTTTATATTTCTGCTTTGCATGAAGAATGCCTTACCCGCTGCTATCTTCCTCATCTCCTCCAACTCTTGGAGGGCCTTTTGGGCTTCGGCCTTGGCAGACTTGGCAGTCTCAAGGGCCGCCGCGAGCTCGGATGCTTGCGCCTTTGACTCAAGCTCCAAACTCTCATGTTTTTTCATGAGAGCCTGAAGCTCTTGCTGCACCTCGCCGACCTGAGCCCCAAGTTTGTCTCGCTCGGTCCGCTCCGCGGCCGTTTTCTTTTCGGCCTCAGACAGCGCCTGCTTAAGGGTTGCCACCTCAGTCGTGGCCCCTACAATAAGCAGTACAATCCTATTATTTTTTTTTTTGCAATCACGCCTTTTTATAGGCACTTTTTCTGTAAGGTATTTCTTACCTTCTCTCTCCTCGAGCCGCCGCTTGGCAAGGCCGAGCTCTCGCTCGGTCCGCTCGAGGTCCTGCTTCAGGACACCCACCTCCGCAGTCAGTGCGGCGGTGGATAGCAGCGAAGCCTGCATACGCATATTGACTCTTTTTTGTTAGACTCCTGCGATATTTAATAGATCCTCTATTCAGCTTTTCTTTCCGAACACCAAACAGAGCATCAGGGGCTACTGTCTATGCGGTAATTTTTTTTACATATTTTTACTTACCTCGAAGCCTGTTAGAAGGCTAGCGCAAGCTTCAGTCAGTCCACTCTTGGCGGACTGAACCTTCTGGATCACCGTACTCATAATAGTACGGTGCCCCTCGTCGATGGAGGAGCCGTCAAGCACCTCCAGCAGATTGTCCGGCACCTCTGGTTGGACGGAGGCCGCCGGCTCAGAAGGCTTGCTCCTCTTGGAAGGAGTTCGCCTACCGCGGTCCGGAACTGTGGAAGATTCCGGCGCGGTGTCCGGCACAAAGCCGGACTTGGAGCCCTGGGGGGCCTTATCCCCTTCACTCTTGGAGTCCGGGAGGTTGCCTTGCGGCTCCTCCGGGACCACCTCCTCCTGCCCCGGAGCTTGTCGCGACGCCACTTCGGCATCGTCTGCAGTGCGGGGGGAGACAACGGGCGGAACTGAGTTCACGTCCGATGAGTCCAGGGAGCTGCCCGATGATTCATTGAATTCGGCCCGGGGCGGGCTGCATAATTACGTTCGACATTAGGAAAAGTTGTGCAACAAAGGAACATCATGAGTTACTCTGATATCCGAACTTACGATTTCGCCGGACGCTTGGCCCTATTTGGCCACTCCTCTCCGCCCTCTTCGGCATCGGGGGAGTAGTCCGGCGGAGGGGTCTTCCTTTTTCTAGACCCCTCGGCCTCTCCCGTTGGGGCGGCCTTCCTCTTATCTCCTCCCTCCGCTGGGGGGGAGAGTTTTCTTCTTCCTCCTCCTCGTTTTCACGGGAAGAGGGCGTCTCGGACTCGTCGGATGACGAGTCCGACACCACCATGTTGCGGGCACTCTTTCGTGTCCCCGTGGTCTTCTTCTTCTTGGCCTTCTTCTCCGGCACCACATAAGGCGCCGGAACTAGCAGCTTCACTAGTAGAGCTGGGGCTGGGTCTTCGGGCAGCGGAGCCGGATAGTTAATCGGTCCGGATATCGCCCGCCAAGCCTGTCAAAGGTAAGGGAGTTTAGATCCCGCATAGAGTCAAACTATGAAGAAAGCTTAACATCCTGTAAAAGGTGAAGATAGCTTACCTCGCTAGCGTGACGCTGCGAGCTGTATCCGCGGTCCTCGGAAGCGGATGCGGGAGCCTCGGCGCCCTTAAATAGCACCTTCCAGTCATCTTCGTACGTCATGTCGAAGAGCCTGCTAAGGGTTTGGAGCTACGCCGGGTCGAACTCCCACAGATTAAAATCCCGTTGTTGGCACGGGAGGATCCGGCGGACGAGCATAACCTGGATTACATTAACAAGCCGGATTGGCTTGTTCACCAGGGACTGGATGCATGTTTGCAATCCGGTCACCTCTTTTTCATCACCCCACGACAGGCCCGTCTCTTTCCAGGACATAAGCCGCGTGGGGGTCCGGATCGGAACTCGGGGGCTGCGGTCCATTTCGGATCGCGTGGCTCGGTGATGTAAAACCACCCGGATTGCCACCCCTTTAGGGTCTCCACAAAAGAGCCCTCGAACCATAGGACGTTGGCCATCTTGCCCGCCATGGCGCCTCCGCACTCCGCCTGGCTGCCGCGCACCACCTTGGGCTTGACGTTGAAGGTCTTGAGCCAGAGGCCGAAATGAGGGCGGACGCGGAGGAAAGCCTCGCACACGACGATAAACGCCGAGATGTTGAGGATGAAGTTCGGGGCCAGATCATGGAAATCCATGCCATAATAGAACATGAGCCCCCGGACAAATGGGTGGAGTGGAAAACCCAGTCCGCAGAGGAAGTGGGGGAGAAATACTACCCTCTCATGGGGCCTTGGGGTGGGGAGAAGCTGCACCTTTTCGGGAAGCCGGTGAGCGATGTCCTTGGACAGGTACCCGGCCTTCCTTAGCTTCTTGACTTGGCCCTCCGTAGCAGAGGAGACCATCCACTTGCCTCCCGCTCCGGACATTGCTGGAGAAGGTTGAGGTGGGAAGTGCGGGCTTGGGCGCTGGAGCTCGAGTGCGCAGGAGATGGATAGGCAAAGGAGGAAGAAGGCGTAGGTAAAAAGGTGGATCCTTATCCCCTTATATGGGCGGATGCGGTTGTGCGTCCCCACCAGCCTAGTAAAACTCGCTTGCCTCCCAAGCGCCGTGATAAATGGCGCGGTTGGGTTACCCACGTCTGTATTGATGAGAATTCCGTAAAGGGGGTACACGATCTCTGATTTGACAAGACGTGCCAAGGAAACCGCCTCGCAAAACATGCTGAGGTGGAAAAGTAAAAACGATTCGAGTAAAGGACTTGGCCGTAGTGTGATGACACACTGCGGAATATGTCAGCAGTTTTGATTTGTGTTAATATTATTCTCTCTATGGCGATATGTGGAAGCTTATTTTGCAGAGCCGGACATTACTCTTGGTGTTTACAATCTTCTATGAAGGACTTGGAGGAGGAACCCGCCTTGCAATGCCGAAGACAATTTGCGTGCCGGACTCGTCGTCATTGAAGCCTGGTTCAGGGGCTACTGAGGGAGTCCTGGATTATGGGGTGTTCGAGTAGCCGGACTATACCTTCAGCCGGACTCCTGGACTATGAAGATACAAGATTGAAGACTTCATCCCGTGTCCGGATGGGACTTTCCTTGGCGTGGAAGGCAAGCTTGGCGATGCGGATATTCAAGATCTCCTACCATTGTAACCGACTCTGTGTAACCCTAACCCTATCCGATGTCTATATAAACCGGAGGGTTGTAGTCCGTAGGCAATCAACTCCATATACAACAATCATACCATAGGCTAGCTTCTAGGGTTTAGCCTCCTTGATCTCGTGGTAGATCTACTCTTGTACTACCCATATCATCAATATTAATCAAGCAGGACGTAGGGTTTTACCTCCATCAAGAGGGCCCGAACCTGGGTAAAACATCGTGTTCCCTGCCTCCTGTTACCATCCGGCCTAGACGCACAGTTCGAGACCCCCTACCCGAGATCCGTCGGTTTTGACACCGACAATCGGCTTGAGGGTATCATTAGTGAAAGGTTACCAAAAATCTTCTCCCCCATCTCCTTGTTGGGACTCTCCCGTGGCGAGGCACGTCCTTGCGCGAGGGCGGGCAACACAGCAACGATGAAGAGCGTGGTTGCAAGACACCGACGGGACGGGGTCCTCGCCGAGGCAATAGGTGACATCCCGATAAGGAGTGAGGAGAGACATGTGGTATCTAAGGATTGCGAAAGAGGGGCGGCGTGCGGGATGGGCTATCGGCTTTTGGGACAGAAAAATCGGTGGAGGAAGAAGACGGGATAGAGGGGTGCTAACAAAACGAAACTGTTGACACCTGATTTTGGCACAATGCAGAATGCAATGGAGATGGCCTCAAATGACAAAATATTCTAAATGAGAAATTTCACATTGCCGAGTGGAACAACTTTGATGTTTGGACCATAATCATTCGGCATCATATCAAAGACCAAAACTACACTCAGATTGTCATGTTTAGGTGTTCTGAGTGCTTTTTGGTCAAGTACGCCTCCAGGAAAATCTCGGATGAAGGAATGCTCTACATGCATTGTCTTCGTCTCGTCGAATCGGTCGATTTTGATATAAAAATCATCTCAATCCGAGTTCGTATGCAAAAGTTAGAGCTATCTGGATGCAGCCCTGTCAAGAGGCGAAATATGACGCGGAAGACCAGACATGTCTTGGCAAGTGTCTGATGTAATGCGTGAGTGTTTTGGCCCAGAAGATGGCCTCGAGTCGGAAAACGTTCAACACGAAAGTTTTTCGTCTCGTCAAAACGGTCAACTTTGCTTTTGGACACATTTTCATCCGAGGTCATTTGCTGCCTCAAAAATCTTGCCGGGGAAAGCTTGCCGCCATGAACTTTAACCTTGCCGGGGAAAGCTTGCCGCCGTGAACAGTAACCTTGCCGGGGAAAGCTTGCCGCCGTGAACAGTAACCTTGCCGGGGAAAGCTTGCCGCCGTGAACAGTAACCTTGCCGGGGAGAGCTTGCCGACGTGAACAGTAACCTTGCCGGGGGAGAGCTTGCCGCCGTGAACAGTAACCTGCCGGGGAAAGCTTGCCGTCGTGAACAGTAACCTTGCCGGGAAAGCTTGCTGCCGTGAACAGTAGAAACTGTCGAGGCCAATCCGACCAGATGCTGAAGATGGGCTCAAATACTTATCTAGATGGCTTCGGATGAAGAAGTGTTCAACACAAGAGTTGTTTGTAACGTCGAAACGGTCAACTTTGCTTTTGGAGTCATCATCATCCGACGTAGTATACGACCTGCAGAGACGCTGCAAGAGTCGGACGGTCCAGTCAACTACATGAACGAGTCCGACTCGAAATTAGAGATGACCCCGTGGAGTATTCAAGATGGCCTTATTTGGAAAAGTGATCAACATACGGATTGTTGGCCTTGTCGAAGCACACATAATTGATATTTGAACCGTCTCCATCGGAAGTCATATGCAGATTCCACAGCCCACGCAAGGAGCAAGACAGAAGATTGGACCAGATTCGGGCTGAATTCGAGTGGGACCAGAACTAGGATTCTAGGACGTGAATTGATGTAATTTTCTTGTAAGGAAAGCCTAGATAAATCCTTTGCTTGTACGGGAAGTCCAGCCGCCTCTTATATATGTTGGGGGTGACGGCCGATTGAACAACACACAATCGAACAAATCAATATACTACTTTTTCATATACGTTTTATCTCTCCACCGTTGTTCTATCTCGTTCTTCGCTGTTCTTCGTGTTTGAGAGCTGCGAATCCCGAGGCTCTAGGGGAGAGCGAATCGACCTAGGGCAGCCCATAGCCGCCGCACTCCCTGACGGGGTCCCTCCCGGGGGTGTGGGGTTTTCGGGTCTGCAAAAAGCGCCCGTCGACTGTCCTGCGTATCGCGCTGTCGGTCGGGTCTCCTTCGACATGAGCTGCGGTGCATCACCCCCGGTGTCGAGGGTACACGTGACGTTTTCGTGTGTCAACACACTTTTTTGGCGACTCCGCTGGGGACGAAGATCAATCATCATCATCCACCATGTCCGATCTTCCCAAGCCATCTGAGGTAGACGCCGATAACATCATTAAGCCCAGTCTTGATGAGATATCGGCCGATCATCGCCAAGTCTATGAGGAGTACAAGAAGGCGCACGAGGAGAAGGACCTGCAGGAGTTCCTTGCAAAATTCAAGAAAGATCGCCAAGGCAACATCACTCCGATTGAAGAAATCAAGTTCCCTCCTCTTCAAACCGAACAGGTTAAACCTTCTGTAAGTACTGCCTTTTCTCCTGAGCAGTGGGCTGAAATTGAAAGTCGTATTGCTGATGGTAACAATCTAGTCTATCAAACTTTCATAGAAAATACTAATGCTCAGAAGAATATATCTCAATCGTCTAGTGGTAATGATGGTGTAGCTGCTAGTGTGCAAAACCCTAATATGTCTTTGCCCATCTCATCGGCGCCTCCCATGCCGATGACTTATTATCCTACCCAAACAAATCAGATTGTGGCTGCACCCATTAATCCTATTATCAGCGTGCCAGGTTCGGTGGCAACGCCGAACCAAACCTTACCTACAGCTACATCCACTCGACCATTACCAAAATATGGGTCGACGTACATGCCACAATTCCTACCTACAGCTAGTAACCCTACTCCTCCTATGCCACTACCACAAGCGTCATCGTCCACTATGGATGATGGTCTAGCTAATCTTAGAGAGGAGATGGCTAAGATGCTTCGAGAGAATTTTGGAGTTGAGTTACCTCAGAATCGGATTTACCAAAAGCCGTACCCCGAGTACTTTGATGCCATCCAGTGCCCTCCAGGATATAAAATTCCAGATTTTGTTAAATTTAATGGAGAAGGCACAAAAACCACATGGGAGCATGTTAGTCAATATTTAGCACAATTGGGTGAGGCAGGCTCATTGAACGAATTGAAAGTGTGTTTATTTCCTTTATCATTAACTGGTACCGCATTTTCATGGTTTTCTTCTTTACCCCATGGTTCCATTCGGGTTTGGTCGCAGCTAGAGCAGAAGTTTCATGATCACTTTTATAGCGGTGACAATGAACTCAAGTTGTCACATCTAACATCGGTTAAGCAGAAGCATGATGAATCGGTCTCCGATTACGTCAAGAGATTTAGAGAAACAAAAAACCGGTGTTTTAGTTTGGTGATAACCGAGAGAGACTTGGCAGACCTAGTGCTGAGTGGTTTGAGAACTCCCATCAGAGAAAAGCTAGAAGGCTATGAGTTCTTAAATATCAACCAAGTCTTACAAAGGGCTTTGGCTCAAGAAAGTCGAAGCAAGGACCTCAAAGAAGTGCATAGATACAAAGCCGATCGTCCAAAGATGAATATGATCGAATATGATAGTGATCACTCGGACGATGAGGGTGATGTTTTTTCTACTGAATTTGTTTGGCCATCTAAGGCCAAACCATTTACTTGCAATGATCTGAAACCGATTCATAAGAATCGTGATGAAGAGATGAAGTTTACTTTTAACGTTGCCAAGTGTGATAAAATATTTGATGCTTTGCTGCAAGCTAAAATTATTAGAATAACTCATACTTTGCCGCCGTTTGAAGAGCTGAAATGGCGCGCTTATTGCAAGTATCATAATTCTTTTTCTCATGCTACTAACGATTGCAATGTTTTTCGACAACAGATACAATCGGCCATTAATGACAGACGATTGAACTTTTCTGAAATGCAAGTTGATAAACAGCCTTTTCCAATGAATACCATGGATTTGGAGGGGAAGAAGCTACTCATTCGGCCGGAGGTAGCCGAATCTGCTAATGAAGCTAATGTCATTGTCGGTGAGCCCAGGAAAGACAAGGAGGACAACAAGGTCTTGGGGAGATAGGTTGTGCTTGATAAGCAACCCGATGGCAAGGAAGTGATCAAAATCACCATCAAGAATCCTACACTTGGGGGGCAACCGCAAGTGCAAGAAAATACTCGTGTTAAATTTGTCAAGCCCAAGAGTCCAGAAATTGGCAAGTGGAAGAAGAATGAAGCTAAAGTGCAGCGCAAGCGGATCAAGCCAACTTTTGATATGTTGCTGTCCAAGTATGCTAACCAGTCGGCCGGTTCTAGTTTCAATTGATCGACTCATCTGAAACGACCAAGGTCACCATCAGCTGATATGTTCAGTCAGTATACAAAACCGAGTGGACCAAGGGCACAGTTTTCAGAAGAGCAGAGGCAATCTGTGTGGGATCGACTTGATTACTCATATAATGGCCGACTCAACATCGGTGACTATCAGTCGGCTGGTCAAAATATGCGACCGAGTGGAAATTATCCGAGTGTAAGGATGCACCCAGGTGGAAGCTATCCGAGTGAAAAAATGTGGCTAAGTAGATTCCATCCGACTGGATTCCATCCGAGTGACATCCATCCGAGTGGATTCCATCAGAGTAAAAAGCTGCGCCCGAGTGGAAATTTCATGCATCTGGAAAGTCGAAAAGAATGGCGTGTTAAGTCACCAAGTGTTGTAGCAGTTGAGTCGGGAAAAAGCAAGGAGAAAATGGATGCCGACTCACTTACCTTGGGCACCAAAACATTTGCCATACAGCAGCCAATTGTGCATAGCAAACCGACTGAGCCGATACTTTCTATCGCGCCAAAGCACTCGGCTAATGACCATGAAGCAAGCACCAGCCGAGTAAAAACGAGAGATCCTAAATACACTCAGCCAAAGTGGTGTCCTCCAGGGCTAACAAAGACACAGAAGAGGAAACTACAGAGGTTAAGGAGCCAAGAGATGGCAGAACAAGAGGCTGAGAAGCAAAGGGATAAGTTGTTCAATGATACTCGGCCTATGGTACCTACAAAACAAGTGTGGAGGCCCAAACAAATACGAGATACAGTGGCATCTACGCCTATCACAGCAGCACCTACACTACCAAAAAAGGACGATGCAATCATTGCATCGTCTATGTTACCTATTGCTTCCTCTTCACTCGGACAAATTTCTGAATCGGTGGATGCACTTGAGGAGGAGGCTGATATGTTGGACTATGAGTCTACACCGGTTCATGAAGGTATGGATATCAATATGGTGTATTACTTGCCTGTTGAGTTTCGTGCTGTAGATGAGGAAGGGGAGGTGGCTCAGCTGGATTTTGGCCCTAAAAACGCGATATTCGAGAAGCCAAAAGAACCAGTAACGCATCTGAAACCATTATATCTCAGAGGTCATATCAATGGGTCGCCGCTCACTCGGATGCTTGTTGATGGTGGTGCTGTGGTAAATCTTATGCCCTATTCGGTCTTCAAGAAATTGGGTTTGCCTGATGAAGAATTGATCAAGACCAATATGGTGCTTAACGGATTTGAAGGCAAAGAGAAAACTGAAGCCAAAGGTGTGATGTATGTGGAGCTTATAGTCGGAAGCAAAACTTTGGCTACTGCATTCTTTGTCGCTGAGGTGCAAGGTAACTACAACGTCATACTAGGTCGTGATTGGGTCCATGCAAACCAGTGTGTGCCATCCACTATGCACCAGTTTTTGATTCAGTGGGTTGATGATGAAGTGGAAGTCATTCATGCGGATAACTCGGCCTGTGTTGCTTTGGCCGATGCATCGGTGGATTGGCAACATCCCAATGCTACTTGCTTGACGGGACGTGACTTATCAGAGTTTGATTTTCTCAGCGCAACCAAGAATGGTTTTGTGCCCATCTCTTTAAAGCCGACTGAATGCAATCGGCTCCAAGGTATGATATGTTTAAATGGATTCTAGCTCTGAGTGGTTACAAAAACGTCTTGTGAAATATCGGTCCAGCGAGAACGATATGTATGAGTCTATAGAGGAGTTGGATGACATGGATAAACTTGGACAAGGTTTTACGTCGGCCGATCCATTAGAAGAGGTAGATATTGGAGATGGTTCAGTCACTCGACCGACATTTATAAACAAAAATTTGAAAGCTGATTGTAAAGCTAAGTTAATCGAGCTATTGAAAGAATATGTTTGTTGCTTTGCATGGGAATATCATGAGATGCCAGGGTTAAGCCGAGAGCTAGTGGAGCATCGGTTGCCTATAAAGGCCGGTTTTAGACCTTATAAATAGTCAGCCAGAAAATTTAATCTGAAAACATATGACCGAATCAAGGAAGAGATCGGTCGACTGCTTGAAGCTAATTTCATTCGACCTTGCAGGTATGCCGAGTGGATTTCTAACATTGTCCCAGTGGAGAAGAAAGGATCCGGCAAGTTGAGGGTGTGCATTGATTTCAGAGATTTGAATAGGGCTACACCCAAAGATGAGTATCCTATGCCAATAGCCGATATGCTTATTAATGATGCTTCTGGGCATAAGGTTATTAGCTTTCTAGATGGTAATGCCGGATACAATCAAATTTTTATGGCCGAAGAGGACATGTACAAGACTGCTTTTCGATGCCCTAGTTTCGTTGGTTTATTCGAGTGGACAGTGATGACATTCGGATTAAAAAATGTTGGAGCCACATATCAAAGGGCTATGAATTTGATTTTCCATGATTTACTCGGTATCATACTTGAAGTTTATATTGATGATATTGTTGTCAAATCGGATGCTTTTGAATCTCACTTGGCCGATTTGCGTTTAGCTTTTGAAAGAATGAAAAAGTATGGACTGAAGATGAATCCTTTGAAGTGTGCTTTTGGCGTATTAGCTGGCAAGTTTTTGGGTTTCATTATTCATGAAGATGGCATAGAGATTGATCCCAAAAAGATAGAGGCTATACAGAAAGTGGAGGCTCCAACATGCAAGAGAGATATGCAAAAGTTCCTTGGCAAGGTCAACTATTTGAGAAGGTTCATAGCTAATCTGTCAGGGAAAGTTGATGCATTTACTCCTATCCTTCGGTTAAAGGATGATGCTGATTTCACTTGGGGGGCAAAACATCAAGAAGCATTTGATATGATCAAGAATTATTTGTGCACTCCTCCGGTGATGAGAGCACCCAAGCATAGGGAACCCTTCAGACTTTACATTGCAGCAGAGGAAGAAGTTATTGGTGCTGTTCTAACTCAAGAGACCGAAGGAAAAGAGCATGCCATCACTTATTTAAGCCGCCGCTTATTGGACGTAGAGACAAGGTATACATTTATTGAGAAATTATGTCTATGCTTATATTATGCTTGCACAAAACTGAGACATTATTTAGTGCCGAGTGCTTGTGTAGTAGCTTGTCAAACCGATGTCATTAAATACATGTTGCATAGGCCAATTCTTAGTGGTAGAATTGGCAAGTGGGCTTATGCTTTGATTGAATATGATTTGGCTTATGAATCTCTAAAGTCCATGAGAGGCCAAATTGTTGCTAATTTCATTGTTGAACATCGGATTAATGACAAGCATGATGTTGATATGAACCTTATTTCATTAGTACCATGGATATTATACTTTGATGGGTCAGTTTGTAGCAATGGCCAAGGTGTTGGTATTGTTTATATATCTCCTCATGGTGCTATTTTTGAAGCCTCATGCCGCTTAGAATATTTTTGCACAAACAATCAAGCCGAATATGAAGCATTGTTATTCGGCCTAGAGATGTTACTTGCTATAGGTGTTACACATATTGAGCCTTATGGTGATTCGTTACTAGTGGTACAGCAAATATCCAAAGTCTTTCAATGTTTGGACGAATCACTTAATGTTTATCTTGATAAATGTCTAGATATAATCTCTACTTTGGATTGTTTTAGCATTGCACATATATCTAGACATGACAACTGGAAAGCAAATGAGTTGGCACAACAAGCATATGGATACCATGTTGATCATGGCATGTTTCATATTTCTCAAAATCCGATGTCTTGTCTTACCAGTATAGAAGAGGCCGAACCAGAACCCACTGATTCGGTCATTAACAAAAAATCTAGTGCAGGTGACAATTCCGACTGGAGGAAGCCCATTGTTGCTTACTTGCGTAATCCGAGTGAAAGGGTGGACAGGGCTGTTCGGCGTATGGCTTTTAAATATACTATGAGGGATGATGATCTTTATCGCCGAACAGTTGATGATGTTCTTTTAAAGTGCTTGGATGAGGACCAAGCAAGAGTTGCTATGGGAGAGGTACATGAAGGCATTTGTGGTACTCACCAGTCGGCTCCCAAGATGAAATGGTTATTACGACGTGCTGGGTTTTATTGGCTGACCATGATTAATGATTGCTTCAGATATTATAAAGGGTGCGAAGCTTGTCAAAAATTTGGTGATATTCAATTGGCTCCCGCTGCTATGTTGCATCCTATTATCAAGCCGTGGCCTTTCAGAGGATGGGGTTTAGACTTTATTGGGAAAATCCATCCGTCTTCTTCAAAGGGGCATCGGTTCGTATTGGTGGCAACTGATTATTTCACTAAGTGGTCTGAAGCAGTACCTCTCAAGAACATGACGCATACAGAGGTAATTAAATTCATAACGGAGCACATTATTCATAGATTCAGTATTCCTCAAACGTTAACTACAGATCAAGGTTCATCTTTTATGTCACACCAAGTCAGAGAGTTTGCCGAATCTTATAACATAAAGTTGCTCAATTCCTCCCCATATTATGCCCAAGCTAATGGACAAGCTGAGTCTAGCAATAAAATTTTAATCAAGCTCATCAAGAAGAAGATTGAGGATAATCCAAGGAGATGGCATGACTTGTTGTCTGAGGCATTATGGGCACATAGAATCTCAAGGCATGGTGCTACGAAAGTGACTCCATATGAGCTAGTATATGGTCAGGAGGCTGTTTTACCAGTGGAAGTAAATTTGAATGCTTTGAGAATAGCCAAACAAAATGATTTATCGGCAATAGACTTCTATAACTTGATGATGGACAACATTGATGAGGTTGCTGATAAACGTTTGGCTGCTTTGAATGCCATAGAGAGAGATAAGTTGAGGGTGGCAAGGGCTTACAATAA